>NC_092280.1:4521300-4748800 GCF_036320965.1 Panulirus ornatus | reverse complement strand
GCGTGGCTCGCCATCACCCACCAGGGGTAATCGTCGACGAAATATGATTTTCTCCTTTTTCTCTCTCTTTTTTTTATGTGGGAAGAGCGGCTGTTCTATTGAGCGCTCCTACCCCATCCTCTGGGCGGTGGCGTACAAAGAGGGACGGGCGGCGGGCGCGGGCGGGGGGCGGGCCTCGGTGGCCGAGTTCTGGCGCAAGTTACATTGTGAGAAAATGTTTCCAGGGACTAAGCAGTGTTCACCAGATCATTCACTAGTTCACAGGGTAAGTGAACAGTTCACGAACGCTGAAAATAACAATCGCTGGATTACCTATCGAGTTATATAACAAGACTATTTACAGGGGGATAAAGATAGGCTTGTTAACAAGCACCCGAGGCAGAACACTGTAATAGATGACATGACACATATCTTGTAATGGTCGGTAAGAACCATCTCCGAAGTCGCTCATTTTACCACAGTTAAGTACATAATGTGGCAGGGTGTTGGAGTACAGCAGTTGAGTACATAATGTTGCAGGGTGTTGGGGTACAGCAGTTGAGTACATAATGTTGCAGGGTGTTGGGGTACAGCAGTTGAGTACATAATGTTGCAGGGTGTTGGGGTACAGCAGTTGAGTACATAATGTTGCAGGGTGTTGGGGTACAGCAGTTGAGTACATAATGCTGCAGGGTGTTGGGGTACAGCAGTTGAGTACATAATGCTGCAGGGTGTTGGGGTACAGCAGTTGAGTACATAATGCTGCAGGGTGTTGGGGTACAGCAGTTAAGTACATAATGCTGCAGGGTGTTGGGGTACAGCAGTTAAGTACATAATGCTGCAGGGTGTTGGAGTACAGCAGTTGAGTACATAATGCTGCAGGGTGTTGGGGTACAGAAGTTAAGTACAGCAGTTGAGTACATAATGTTGCAGGGTGTTGGAGTACAGCAGTTGAGTACATAATGTTGCAGGGTGTTGGAGTACAGCAGTTGAGTACATAATGCTGCAGGGTGTTGGAGTACAGCAGTTAAGTACATAATGCTGCAGGGTGTTGGAGTACAGCAGTTATGTACATAATGCTGCAGGGTGTTGGAGTACAGCAGTTAAGTACATAATGCTGCAGGGTGTTGGAGTACAGCAGTTAAGTACATAATGCTGCAGGGTGTTGGAGTACCTGTCCTGGAGAAGTTTACATCTGGTCTGTTCATTATCAACAGGGGGGACATAATCCCTCCCAGACTGAGTCTGGCGATAATAACATCAAGGTCTCCCCTGATCATGTTAGTGGAACTATCTATATCTATATCTATATATATATATATATATATATATATATATATATATATATATGGTTCCACTTGCATGGTATTTTGACGGCTGAGGAACCTGCCTGCACTGGTTTCGCTCTGCTTTAAAGTATAAACAAATCTGTTCGCGTTCTTCCTGAGTGACTGTATCGAGGCTGCCCACAGAGAGGCTCTGGGGCTGGTCAGATCCATCTCTCGACGCTGTGGGAGTGTTCGCCACTGTGGTGGTGGTACTGCAAGAGGGGTAGTCGTGCCGCTGTGGCGGGCAGCGAGAACCGACGCTTGGCACCACATACGACGCCTGGGGTCCACCAGTGTCCCCGTGTGGGAGGCCGACTTGGTCCCTCCCACCTGCAGGAGGATGCAGCCGCTGGGTCAGGAGCGCCACAGCATCTGACGCCGTATTCCTCCCCTCCCTCCAGCCTCGCCATCACGCGCCCTCCTCACCCCTTCACCACGAACACCTTGGGGGGCACGACGGTACAAACTGTGAGTAGATGGCATGACTACTGACCACGTCCTCACCTGTTCGGGACGTGTCTTGGATGAGCTGAATGTTGACCACCTGGGCTAAGGTTCCAACCCTGGGACCTGACCAAGACCTCAGGGCTCCCCGCCATCACCCCAGCAGGTCTGCCGACCCTCACCCAGGCACCGCAACCCTTCCCCTTGTGGCTAATTTACTAAATGAGCTCTGAGGCCCGCCCCTGCCGCCGCCGCCGCCGCCGTGCCACACTGGCTGCCGCTGTCGCCGCCCCCACCACAGTGACTTTCCCTGCCGCCACCACCGGCACACTGGACGCCCCTGCCGTTGTCACAGAACCCTTGCCGCACACCGACCGTTCCGTGGAGGAGACCAGCCAGCAGGGTGGGAGGGCTGGCGTGGCAGCCAGGGCTATCCAGCAAAGGAGGGCTAGCGTGGCAGCCAGGGTCATTCAGCAATGGAGGGCTGGCTGACAGTTAGGGCCAGCCAACAGGGGAGCGTTGACGTGGCAGCAAGGTCCAGCTAGCAGGGGTAGGGCTGGCGTGGCAGCCAGGTCAGCTAGCAGGGATAGGGCTGGCGTGGCAGCCAGGGCCATCAAGCAGGGGAGGTGCTGGCGTGGCAGCCAGGTCCAGCTAGCAGAGATAGGGCTGGCGTGGCAGTCAGGGCTATCCAGCAAAGGAGGGCTAGCGTGGCAGCCAGGGCCAGCCAGCAGGGGAGGGCTGGCGTGGCAGCCAGGTCCAGCCAGCAGGGGAGGGCTGGCGTGGCAGCCAGGGCAAGCCAGCAGGGGAGGGCTGGCGTGGCAGCCAGGGCCAGCCAGCAGGGGAGGGCTGGCGTAGTCGGGCGGGAGCATCATTAGCGCGGCCACTTCCGCCCTCTTATCTGGCCGCCACAGCCAGGGTTACTCTGCCGCCCCTCGCTACACCCTAGCTCCTGCACCACGCCCCTCGCTACACCCTTGCTCCTGCACCAAGACTCTTGCTACACCCTAGCTCCTGCACGACGCCCCTCGCTACACCCTAGCTCCTGCACCACGCCCCTCGCTACACCCTAGCTCCTGCACCACGCCCCTCGCTACACCCTAGCTCCTGCACCACGCGCCTCGCTACACCCTAGCTCCTGCATCATGCCCCTAGCTACTGCATCTTGCTCCTCGCTACACACTAGCTGCTGCACCCCACTCTTCGCTACACCACATGTGGCCTGGTACGCTACTTGTGCTGCATCCCGCAACCTGCTACACACACACACACACACACACACACACACACACCAGGGGACAGTGGTGTCATCTATGATGTGCTTCATGTCCTGAATGTCGAGAGTCTCCCACCCAATCCCTCTCTCTAATACATCTCTTCGACAAGAGCCTTCAACACACCTGGACACGGTAAAATACACACGTCCAAACATAGCTCTGCTCTCTCTCTCTCTCTCTCTCTCTCTCTCTCTCTCTCTCTCTCTCTCTCTCTCTCTCTCGGCTCACATACGTCATCTCCATGCAACTATCTCCTTCCCTCTTTCGTTTCGCGCCTGGCCGCACGGGGTCGCGTCATTTCCCTTACACCGGGTGCGTACTTGACCCACCAAGAGGAACAGCACATGCACAACCTTCGTGGGATTCAAATCTGCTTATCTGTTATCGCGGATGAAGAACATCCTCAGTGGAAACCTGCCCAGCTGGGTCGCAGGGTTTCCCCCCATCGGAGCGCCGTTCTAAACTCTCACTCAGGGGCGTCCCCGGAGGCTCGCTTTCCGGTTTCCTTTGTCCCTTCTCAGCAGAAGGGGGAGGCCCATGACGTAACTTCTTTCAGTGCTCACAGGCATAAACCTCCGAGCAATCCTATGCTGAAGACGCCCTGTCGTAGCGCCTCCTCACCCGAGTAACGACAAGACGTTTTTGACCAGCTCAAACACCGAGCCACTCGGTGCAGCCTTGTCATTAACGCAGCCAAAACGAAAAGTCTCACCTCGTAATGAAGTTAATGAACTACATCAATTACTTACCTACCAAGGGACTGATACTAGTGCTCTAAGTGACCCAGGAACTGACGTATCTGGCTTGAGAGCCAGCCAGAGACAATTTGGTCACCTGAATCGCGTCGTTAAGGGCAAGACATATGGTGCAAAGAGTTCACACTGTTGGGAACATTTTGTATATACGATCTGTAACTGTTTATCACCCGAGCCATCCAACTATCTAAGGCTGACCCGCATCGCCTTTGTTCCCTTGATGCAATCTAAACAAATGTTGAGCCTCTCCTGGATCGATTAAGGCTGTAAATATGGGAGGTGGACTGGCTTGCACCCCCGTCAACCCCTCACTTTATGTTACAGCCTCAGAGCCAGAGCGTCGGTGCCACGTTGTCCCAGAAGCCCCACATCCGCTCCCAATTTTTGCACTTGAGCACCACCACCTTCCATATGTTATGAACGGCCCCGACTTCCTGCGTGAGATGAACCTCCAAGTCCCCCCCACCGTTCGGGGCTCTGCCTCGGTGTTCGGACGGCGAGACCCCCCTACGGGAACTACTGCCAACCCATCCATACGCCCGTGGCTTCGACGCCCTGTCGCATCAGGACCTCTCACAACTATGTCCACGGTCGTTGTGATCACCTCGGTCCCCGTACCTTACAAGGACTAATATGGAGACAAGTGGAGCCTCTGCTTACCATCATGCCTGGCAGTACACTGGGCACATTTACCGATGGATCCCATCGGGCCAAAGCAGCGAGGCCAGAGCGACTTACGCTTCGTATAGCGCCAACGATCTCGCTTCACTCCCTGCAAGAAGCACCTCAGCTCTCGGTCCTGCTCCACCCACCGTGATGTGTACAGTATTCTCGCGGCACTACGAGACGGTCCGACTCCTGGCTCTTGCTCTAAACCCCACTCGACTCCAAACCAACTCTGGCAGCGCTCTCAGCGAAGAGCGTCTTCCAGGAGACGGTCCCTCCATCGTCCACTGAGGCACTGTAGTACCAGCGCTGCTGAACACGTACAGAAACTCCACACTGGAAAATAACACGAGGCGGATTACCTACACCGGCAGCTCTCTCTCAATTCTGCCACTGGGAGGTGGGCCGGAAGCTTCGCCACTGTGATCCAGTCCAACGGTAATTGAGGATAAAAAAGTTAGAATAAACAATTGGGCATCTAACCCACTAACTGAACTGTCCGCCGCACTCATCGCGGGCCGGAATCACCTCACCTCTCGACCCTAAACACGCCGAGATGAGAATGTCACATGGTGGCCTCCAAAGCCAGATACACGCATGCAAACATTATGAATCATGGGATTCAAATTAAACCTTTATGGATTCCCTCTCAAACGGGTCAGTGAGAGCACGAAGAAGCTGATGCTTTTGCCAAACTTACACGCGACAAAGAGTCGTGTGGTCTAGCAACATCGTCGGCAGGCGTGGTATGGTAACATGACAAGCCGGTGTGGTACAGCGGCGAGCGTGCTACAGCAACAGCACCAGTAGGTGAGGTACAGTAACATGACCAGCAGGTGTGGTACAGCTACAGCACCGGTGTGTGCGGTACAGCAGCAGGTGTGGTACAGCAACAAGACCGGGGCAGTGGCGGCGGTTGGCAGCAGACGTCGGCGGCATCTTAACCAGCTTCAGGAAGGGGCGGGTGTGCTAGTGGCGGCGGGTGGCGCGGTGGCTGCCTCTCCGGAGGTTCCCGTCACCACCTACTGCCCTACACTGCCACCCTCACTGCAAGACCTTGTGCGTACCACGTCACTGTAGGACTCAAGTGGGTGCCAGGATCACTGTAGGTCCCAGTGGGTGCCAAGATCACTCTTGAGCCCCAGTGGGTGCCAGGGTTACTGTAGGACCCCAGTGGACGCCAGGGTTGCTGTAGGACCCCAGTGGGTGCCAGGGTCGCTGTAGGACCCCAGTGGGTGTCAAGAACACTGTAGGCTCCAGTGGGTGCCAGGGTCATTGTAGGACCCCAGTGGGTCCTCTTCCACAGGCAGATCTGGCCGCAGTCTGCACCGCGTGACCTCAGCAACTCGCCATGACCTCTGACCCCCGGGCCTCTGTTGGTGACTGCAGGACGCAGGGGGATCCTTCAGGTTGTTTCCTGCTCGTGCAAGTCTTGCTGAAGGACGAGGTGGGGGCGCCAGACCACAACCCGTGTACATTAGGATGGTGAGGTGGGTGAGGATGGAGGATGGCCAGTGATGGGGAGTGAGGCGCTAGCATGAGGGAAAGTGAGGGGTGACTGTGGCTCGGGAATATCCTACCCGGGGAGCAGGTGAATGAGGCCAGTAAGAGTGTCCGTCAGATGACCTGTCTGGCCCACCCGGCCCTCCACACACACACACACACACACACACACACACACACACACACACACCACACACCTGGACCTCCTCCCAACAGTTCAGGAGGAGCATCATCCCCCCGCCACCGTCACATCCTGCCACGAGTAGTGCCTCGTCTCCTAGTCACACTTCAGCACCACGACCGCATCGAGCACGGAACAAGAACCTTCCTGATGCAGTCTTTGCCAACGTATCCACCTGCCCATCTTGTCTGTGTAGGTGTCTTTGTCCGACACCACCTCCTTGTATTGTAGCTTCACTCATTATAGATCTTAAAAAAAAAAAAAAAGAACTTTATTTTATGAATTCTCCTACATTTGCGCCCGCTGGCTGCATGTAATCAATAACCCGTTAATGTTTATCATAATTACCATGAACATTATCACAATTACACCTCCTAAAGCAGAGTCTTACACCCTACACCAGCCAGGCGAGGCGGCTACACCCAGACACAAACAAGGTGCGGGGCGGGCGACCCTCCTCCACACCACCAGCCATTAATATAGGCGGGAGCCAGCTGACGGAAGCGCTCCTCGCATCTCGAACACGGCGCTTCTATCTTAGTCCAGAGTGTCACCGCCAGGGAGCCGCTCCAGGGAGCCACGAGGGGCGGCACACGACGTGAGGACAGTCCAGAGAGTCACGACGTGAGGATAGTCCAGGGAGCCACGACGTGAGGATAGTCCAGGGAGCCACGACGTGAGGATAGTCCAGGGAGCCACGACGTGAGGATAGTCCGGGAGCCACGACGTGAGGATAGTCCGGGGAGCCACGACGTGAGGACAGTCCAAGGAGCCACGACGTGAGGACAGTCCAGGGGGGTCACAGATGCTGGCCACAACTTAAAACCCGTCCAGTGGACTGAATAGGCGGGCCACGTCTTTGGGAGGTGAAAATAATCCCACCAGTATGAGGCAATGGACGGCAAGGCACATGGGGTAACATGCTGCTGAACGGAGAGCAGCCCTTATCGCGTCTGCTATGCAGGAACTCGGGGCACCGAGACCGACAGGGTCTTCACCTTACGAGAGGAAGGCCTATGGCCTGGGAGAGACCATACATCTGACCACTACCACCACCACCACCCTGGCACGCCGGATCCTGCGTACGTGGAAGGAAGGTGACGCGATACACTGACGCTGTTCGGAGCACCTGTGTGTACTTACTTCCCCCGAGTACAGCCGTGTACTACCGTCGTCCCTCCGGGCCGCCAGAGCTGTCACGCTAGGAAATGTACAAATAATAATACCAACAGCTCGCAGCCATTCAGTCAAAGGTCGAAGCTAATAAAAAAAAAAAAAAAAGTTTTTAAATCATTCAGAACGACACTTGTTGGATCGCTCATCAGAATGACTCAGCGATGGACCAAAAAACAGATGATGCTCTTTTAGGATGAGATAACATGCTAGACGGAACACGGAACAGCTCGGTGAGGGCGACGAGGGTACCACAGGAGCCACGACCAGCTGTGGGCTTCCCCACTCGGTGCCAGCAGACACGACCATCACCTGGAGGAGCCAACCGTTCGAGGAAGCCTCGACCAAGGCTTTCAAAACACACCTGATCAAACAGGGTTACAAGACATGCCCCGCTCTGTAAGGTGCAGCCATAAATAACCCGGTGGTGGACCGGAGGAGCCGCTAGCAGCGCTGCTTGTTGGTCCTAGACCGAGCTGCGTTGCTCGGATGCGGAGGGGAGGGTTGAGGAGACGAGGCAAGTTCTCGAAACCGACCAGCAAGTGTGCAGTGCCAAGACCAGGAGCCACGGGCCACAGCCACACGGGAGCCATCACCAGGAGCCACTGGCCACAGCCATAAAGGAGCCATTGGCCACAGCCACACGGGAGCCATCACCAGGAGCCATTGGCCACAGCCACACGGGAGACATCACCAGGAACCACTGGCCACAGCCATAAAGGAGCCATTGGCCACAGCCACACGGGAGCCATCACCAAGAGCCACTGGTCACAGCCACACAGGAGCCGCTGGCCACAGCCACACGGGAGCCATCACCAGGAGCAAAAACAGAGCCACAGAGATAGTGACCCAATAGAAACATCCAGTACTGAGCCAGGAGCGTAAGTAGCACCACCAGGAGCCGGTGCACAGAGTCACACAGGTGAGGCATCGCCAGGACCAAGCACACACAGATGAACTATCACCATCAGGAGCCAGAACACAGAGCCACACAGGTGAGGCAGTACAAAGAGCCACACAGGTGAGGCAGTACAGAGAGCCACACAGGTGAGACACCACCACCAGGAGGCAGTAAACAGAGCCATCCAGGTGAGCCACCACCACCACCAGGAGCCAGTAAACAGAGCCACCCAGGTGAGCCACCACCACCACCAGGAGCCAGTAGAGAGAGCCACTCCAGGGGAGCGAGCCGGCCTGGCCACACTGCTCTCCCACAATTAATCAAGCCAGACTGTGGAGGGAGTAATGAGAGGCGGGGAGCAGCGCCTCTGGATCGTGAGGTCTCGGAGGCAGCGAGAGGTGGGTGGAGGTGGGTTTATACTGGCGGTGGCCACACCACCCGGGGACCCCCTTGGGACTGGAGCCATTCACCCCCTCCCCCCAAACCCCCGGCTGGCTCCTCCTGGCTACCGGTCGGAGAAAGGTGGCGGTGCAGCGGCCCCGACAGCGAGGGCCACTCCCCCGGTCCCCACCAGGTCCCCGCCAGGCACGCAGTTCCCCCTCCCTCCCTTGCCACAACAACCGACCAACCGCTCGTCCAGGGATGCCCGCCCTGTCGCAACTCTCGCCTTGTAATCATGAACAAATTACGAGATAACGGGACTCGGGGAAAGGGTAAGTGTGGGGACGGGGCGGGCACGGCGGGGGGGCACAAGACCAAGAGAGCGGGTCCGCCAACCTACTCCCGAGACCGTCGAAGGGGAGGCAAGAGGGAGGAGGGCTGCCAGATGGGCGTGAGGATTGACGGTGGACGGGCGGGAGCACGCTATCCAAGCTGGTGGACAGGGAGGACAGGCGGAGCACAAAGGCCAAACAGACAGGCACGAAGGACTGGCAAGACAGACGAGCAAGACGGGTAATGCGTATCGGTGGACGGTGAAGTGGACATGTAGGACGAGAGTGCGTGTCGGTGGACGGGCGAAGCGTACACACAAACAGAGGACGGGTGTGCGTGTCGGTGGACGGGCTAGGCGTGCACACAAACAGAGGACAGGCGAGGCGTGCACGCACACAGAGGACGGGCGTACGTGTCGGTGGACGGGTAAAAGGTGGAGACGGAGGACGGGCGGGCGTGAGAGCGTCAACAGACGGGCGGGGGCGGCGACACACATGGCCGGGAAGCAGACAAAGGCAGCGGCAGGAGGAGGAGGAGGAGGAGGAGGAGGAGCGAGGTCGGTGATCACGACGACGTAGCCCGACCGCTGACCCCACCATCACCACTCCACCTGCCACATCCATCACCTATTAATCCAGCCGCTGCGGCGCGGTTCCAAAGTCGATATCAGCGGCACTTGAGGCCTGTGCCTAGCCTGAAGCTCCCCTACCTCCGCAGGAGGGGGAGAGGCGCCGCCTTGATCCATCCCTCTCATTCTCATGACAAGAACCATGACTCTCTCCCCCCCTCCTCCACCAGCGGCAGCGGTCACCAGGCCAAGCACGGGCCTCGCTCGCCACCAGCAAAATGTTGGCCACGTCAAGTCCCAGCCTGCATCAGTTAACACCTCACCAAAACCCAGCAATTATTTTACGATATCCCGCCTCTCTGGCCGCACTCACCACACCTATTTCCAATGCCATCTCGCCACTCAACCCTCGTTATACCCTTACCAGTATAGCATAACTATATGTTATAACCCGTTACCAGTATATCTATATGTTATAACCCGTTACCAGTATATCTATATGTTATAAGCCGTTACCAGTATATCTATATATCATAGCCTGTTACCAGTATATCTATATATTACAGCCTGTTACCAGTATATATATATATATATATATATACCAGTATATATATATATATATATATATATATATATATATATATATATATATATATATATATATATATATATATTTGTGTGTGTGTGTGTGTGTGTGTGTGTGTGTGTGTGTGTGTAATAACCTTACCACTAGACCCTAAAAACAGGAATAGCGTAACAAAGAAGAAATGTATGTACAGGCATGGGAAACTGGTGTTACTAGGGACATCCCCAACGGGGAACTGGTGGTCGCTAGGAATCTGCCCGACGGGGAGCTGCTGCCATCAATGACCTGCCCGACGGGGATGGTGTCACCAAGGACCCGCTTGAAGGGGAGGTATGGTCACCAGGGACCTGCCTGGGGGGGATGGTGTCACCAAAGACCCGTCTGAAGGGGAGCTGGTGTCACTAGGGACCTGCCTGGCGGGGATGGTGTCACCAAGGACCCGCCTGAAAAATGGGGTGCTGTCTCCAAGGACCTGCCCGACGGGGATGGTGTTACCAAGGACCCGCCTGAAGGGGAGGTGCTGTCTTCAAGGACCTGCCCGACGGGGAGGTAAAGCCACACACAATCTATCATCTTCGGTACTGGTTAACACGGACCATCTGCCCCTCCTGCTGCGATCCACAGCTGCTCCTGTTCGTCCCTGCTGATGCTGCTTGTTTGCTCCTGCTTGCGCCTAAGTTACGACACAGGTCCTCCTCGAGATGTACCTGCTGTTCTTGACTCTTTTAACACTTCAGCTGCTACTGCTACAGGTGTTCCTCCTGCTGCCCGGACCTGCTGCTACAGGTGTTCCTACTGCTCCTGCTGCCCGGACCTGCTGCTACAGGTGTTCCTACTGCTCCTGCTGCCCGGACCTGCTGCTACAGGTCTTCCTACTGCTCCTGCTGCCCGGACCTACTACTGCTACAGGTCTTCCTACTGCTCCTGCTGCCCGGACCTGCTGCTACAGGTCTTCCTACTGCTCCTGCTACCCGGACCTACTACTGCAGGTGTTCCTGCTGCTCCTGCTGCCCGGACCTGCTGCTACAGGTCTTCCTACTGCTCCTGCTGCCCGGACCTGCTGCTGCAGGTGTTCCTGCTGCTCCTGCTGCCCGGACCTGCTGCTACAGGTCTTCCTACTGCTCCTGCTGCCCGGACCTGCTGCTACAGGTCTTCCTACTGCTCCTGCTACCCGGACCTACTACTGCAGGTGTTCCTGCTGCTCCTCCTCCTACTCTAGACCTGTCTCAACCCTGGTGGCATCCAGAGGAACCCACCCCCACCACTGGGAAAAAAAAAATTAGACGTATATGTGCTTCAGCTGCTCTATAGCGGGAGAGTGGGAAACGCCGCCGCCGCCTGACAGCACGGTATCACAGGTGATCGATCACGTCCCCACCAGAACACTGAATTCGCCGCACAGCTTTTACGACCGCCAATACGTTATGCCAGGAAATACCTAAATATACAAGCCTGTGTCACCCACCAATCTTCCCCCAGCCCAGCCAGGGGGGAGTTAGCGCTACGGGACCGGAACAAACAACCTTACTTTAAACAACGAATTACGAATTCCATCGTATTTTCCAATAACTTTTTTTTTCTCTCTTTTATTTTGTCATCGCAATTCCGGAACCAAGCTCACCTGCCGGCCAATGTGCGAACACGCCCCGCCGCCACTGTGAACAAAGGCCTCCTCCCTCCCCAGCGACCATCTCTGGCGGCGGACACTAGTCCTGACGACCATTACTTCCCCACATTAATAAACCACTTCCAAACGTTCTTGGTTGGGTCGCCCTGCGAGGCGGGAGGTCAGCGCCTGGAAACGCATACCAGCGGCTGGGAGGGACTGGCTGACAGCCCTGGGCAACAGCGGGTCATGCCACCGGTGCCCTAGCCCTTGAGGTGGACGGCCAGGGGCACTATGACGTTACCCTGCACCATCACCTCACGCCCTATGAGGCTATGCCAGATCGCCCAGCGTCAAGTCCTCCCTCATGGCCACCTGCGCTGCACCTGGTCGTCCGGGCCACACCATGTGTTGCAGTCACCCACCACAACAGACCACCAGGGCCACAGCAAAACCCCCTCTATGACCAAAACCATTGTCCCCCGAGCCCCTGGAGTGGACATGAGGCCGAGGGCGAGGGCATTATGAGTGCAGGAGGCGTCACTACGAACACGCACTTTCCACACTCACACTCAATTACCACATGACCTCCCACAGGCTGTGTCGAGGTTACCAGATAGACCCAACCATCACGGGCCCCTTCCCCTTACCAGCAGGCCAACTGTACCTCGTCATGTACCTGTCCTACACACAATATGAACCAAATGCTCCTCACTTACACACGAGTTTTCCCTGTTCCAATTTGTCAACGACTCGAAAAAAAAGACGGTACGACCCTACAGCAACACGGCACGACTCTACATCATCAAGGCATGACCCTACAACACCACGGTACGACCCTACAACACCACGGTACGACCCTACATCATCAAGGCAAGACCCTGCAACACCATGGTACGACCCTACAGCACCATGATACGACCCTACATCAAGGCAAGACCCTACAACACAACCTTCATCACATAGCCGCACAAACAACACAACACAACACACACACACACACACACACACACACACACACACACACACACACACACTCCACTATACACCCACTGAAGACCTCACACACACAGAAGCCCTCCCACTTGAGAAGCATGTGGCCACTGCTGCCACAGGCTAAGGGATACATGACACTGTGAAAGTAGATCATCCTGGATAAAAATCCGCAACTCCAGGTGATGACCGCATGCGTCCTGGCTTAGAAACCACCGCATTTAAACGTGTTAAGTCTTATATCCTGGGTTAAAAAACAAACCCACAAAACACAACAGATATGAGTGATAATTTCAGATTCACGTTTTCCTACATGCTGTCCTACATTACTCTTGTATGACGAAGAAAATGGCATGACACCCTAACGCCACTCATGTCAGTGGGCAGAGCGACGCCACTCATGTCAGTGGATAGAGAGACGCTACTCATGTCAGTGGGTAGAGCGACGCCACTCATGTCAGTGGGCAGAGCGACGCCACTTATGTCAGTGGGTAGAGAGACGCTACTCATGTCAGTGGGTAGAGAGACGCCACTCATGTCAGTGGGTAGAGCGACGCCACTCATGTCAGTGGGCAGAGCGACGCCACTCATGCCAGTGGGTAGAGCGACGCCACTCATGCCAGTGGGCAGAGCGACGCCACTCATGTCAGTGGGTAGAGCGACGCCACTCATGTCAGTGGGCAGAGCGACGCCACTCATGCCAGTGGGTAGAGCGACGCCACTCATGCCAGTGGGCAGAGCGACGCCACTCATGCCAGTGGGCAGAGCGACGCCACTCATGCCAGTGGGCAGAGCGACGCCACTCATGCCAGTGGGCAGAGCGACGCCACTCATGCCAGTGGGCAGAGCGACGCCACTCATGTCAGTGGGCAGAGCGACGCCACTTATGTCAGTGGGTAGAGCGACGCCACTCATGCCAGTGGGCAGAGCGACGCCACTCATGCCAGTGGGCAGAGCGACGCCACTCATGTCAGTGGGTAGAGCGACGCCACTCATGTCAGTGGGCAGAGCGACGCCACTTATGTCAGTGGGTAGAGAGACGCTACTCATGTCAGTGGGTAGAGAGACGCCACTCATGTCAGTGGGTAGAGCGACGCCACTCATGTCAGTGGGCAGAGCGACGCCACTCATGCCAGTGGGTAGAGCGACGCCACTCATGCCAGTGGGCAGAGCGACGCCACTCATGCCAGTGGGCAGAGCGACGCCACTCATGCCAGTGGGCAGAGCGACGCCACTCATGCCAGTGGGCAGAGCGACGCCACTCATGCCAGTGGGCAGAGCGACGCCACTCATGCCAGTGGGCAGAGCGACGCTACTCATGCCAGTGGGCAGAGCGACGCCACTCATGCCAGTGGGCAGAGAACACTTACGTTACTGCCATCCAGGATATCGTCTGGTGGGGGGAGAGGGGGGGAGGGGGGGTGGGTTGGTGGCGCCGGAGGCCGTGAAGGGGGGGAGGGGGAGACCTCCCACCCCACAAACCTACCCAGGTATGTATTGTGGCCAGAGTTTTGTCCATGCGGGCAGATGTCCTCGGGGCCACAGCCTGGGAATTATTGATCGTCCCGTATTTTTTTTTTTTCCTCAAACCCCCCCCTGTCCTCAACAGCTCGGGGGGGGGGGGGGTTCTTCGTCCTCGAAGGTCTCGTGCGAGAGCCACGACCCCGCTCCTCGGGAAGCAACCCCCCCACCCCCTTCCCCCTCCACCACCCGACTGGTGGTGTGGGAGGAGGAGGACTCGAAGGAGGGAGCTGAGCCGTCAGCGCTGACGTGGCCGATCACACCTGCCCACTGTTCCCAGGTCATGACCCATCCCACCCTACCTGCTGCCGCCCACTGGTCCCAGGTCATGACCCATCCCACCCTACCTGCTGCCGCCCACTGGTCCCAGGTCATGACCCATCCCACCCTACCTGCTGCCGCCCACTGTTCCCAGGTCATGACCCATCCCACCCTACCTGCTGCCGCCCACTGTCCCAGGTCATGACCCATCCCACCCTACCTGCTGCTGCCGCCCACTGTTCCCAGGTCATGACTCATCCCACCCTACCTGCTGCTGCCGCCCACTGTCCCAGGTCATGACTCATCCCACCCTACCTGCTGCCGCCCACTGTTCCCAGGTCATGACTCATCCCACCCTACCTGCTGCCGCCCACTGTCCCAGGTCATGAACCCACTCTACACTCTATCATACACACACACATCAGTCAGGTAACCAGCTACATGTGTATGACACGTACCAACCACACTCCCCCTCTCCTCCCCTAACAGCAACACCCCCAACGACCCAGGTTAATAGATGCCACAAGCCCTTCACGGCCATCCATCTAGGGCAACGCTACACAGCTGGTCCCGCCCTCGACCAGGACATCATCTAGGAGACCCCCATCTTCCTCAGACCATGCTAGAGGCATCTACGTTCCACGGATGGGGCGACCCCCAATGGAACGTACGTTCGTTCATCCCGCCTCCTCCGAAAGCCCTGGAGGTCCTGTAATCAGCGCCACCAATCACCCATCACGAACCCTGGCTGGCTTCCCTGAACCGTAAGACTTACCCTGCTCTTATCCATAGTTCGTAACGCATAGAAAACGTTCGGTGGGATTCATACACCACTGCCATCGACAATAATGTCTTAAAGAAGCTCTAATGGTTGGTAATGCTGACTTCCCTCGATGTGGAAGAGGGGGTTGGGGGGGAGTGTCGCCCGACCCCTTAAGCAAGTTCGACCCTTGAGCACGACGGTACGACCCTTAGGTACGACCCAATGGACTAGGACGGTACGATCCTTGAGCACGACGGTACGACCCTTAGGTACGACCCAATGGACTAGGACGGTACGATCCTTGAGCACGACGGTACGACCCTTAGGTACGACCCAATGGACTAGGACGGTACGATCCTTGAGCACGACGGTACGACCCTTAGGTACGACCCAATGGACTAGGACGGTACGATCCTTGAGCACGACGGTACGACCCTTAGGTACGACCCAATGGACTAGGACGGTACGATCCTTGAGCACGACGGTACGACCCAATGGACTAGGACGGTACGATCCTTGAGCACGAACGGTGCGATCATCACGTCAGATGGCCTCTAGCTCAAGGCGACCTGACCGTTTTGGGTCAGGTTAAAGGTTACGGCATCAGGTTTGTCAGACGGGCTAAGTACTGTGGTCGACACTGGCCAACGGTCTGCCTCAGCAACAGAAGGAAACCATAGCTTCTCTTCCCTTTTCAATCCAACAGGTAAATCATGCATGCGTTACACGTACGTCGCATACATAATCAAGCAAACACAAGAGTTTACCTGGAAGGGTGTGAGCAGAGAAGTAGACCACGGATAGAATTACAGACTGATTAGAAAAGAAAAAAAAAAAAAAGATATTGCGACCGGTGGACCTGGCCAGCTACCTGGGTGCTGCAGGAGCCCCATAGCAAGAGAAGGGACAGAGAAGGGGACCAAGTGAGGATATGCCCTCTAAGGCTCAGGCCTCTGCTCTTAAGCCTGCCTCCCTAATGTGAGAAGTGGCGAATATATATATATCTTTTTCTTTCAAACTATTCGCCATTTCCCGCATTAGCGAGGTAGCGTTAAGAACAGAGGAGTGGGCCTTTGAGGGAATACCCTCACCTGGCCCAATTCTCTGTTCCTTCTTTTGGAAAATTAAAAAAAAAAAACGAGAGGGGAGGATTTCCAGCCCCCCGCTCCCTCCCCTTTTAGTCGCCTTCTACGACATGCAGGGAATACATGGGAAGATTCTTTCTCCCCTATCCCCAGGGATAATATATATATATATATATCAGATCCCTTTCAGAAAGTGTTCCGGTGTCATCCCAGGGACCCTTTTTTTCCCAGCGTTCCTGAAGCTCCAAGGCTGCGCTACAATCATCAGCAGGAGCAGGATGGAGCCCTTTGAAGCCAGAGATTCTTTGATGAGGCCGTACTCTCCCCAGGCGATGACTGTACAGCCTCGCCAAGAGCAACACTGTCACCTTTGCTGTATAACCTCAAGCAGGCGTAGTCCTGTAACACACACACACACACACACACACACACACACACACACCAAAGTGCTGGGGCTTGTCGGTGTGGTGTGGGAGGCTGGTGCAGGAGGCAGCGGACGCGGAGGTAGCAGCAGCAGCAGCAGTATTCGCAGGGCCAGACCCCCGGCCCCCTAGACATCGGCGGAGCCAGCTTGCATCATTCATCGGGTCGCCCCGCGGGACCGCCCCACACACACCAACACCCACTAAAAAGAAAATAATCCCGATATTTTGCCCCCCCAGCCCATTTTTACAATTCCCAATTAATCAATTTAATTTTTGTTTCTGCTTTTTTTTACATGGGTTTGTGTGTGTGTGGGGGGGGGGAGGGGAGGTCCCCCTGGCTGTGTGGTGAGTCATGTATCATTCCTCACGACCCCGAAAACCCGGGGAGTGTCGTAACTTTGCGTCCGCCCCACCAGGCCTGCACTACCACCCTGGTGGTGTCGTAGATTTGCGTCCGCCCACTAGACCTGCACTTCCACCGGCAGCGTCGTAACCCTACGTCCGTTCCCCCGGGCCTGCACCATCCCCGGGTGCGTCGTAACCCTACGTCCGCTCCCCCGGGCCTGCACCATTCTCGGGAGCGTCGTAACCCTACGTCCGTCCCCCGGGCCTGCACCATCCTCGGGAGCGTCGTAACCCTACGTCCGTCCCTCGGGCCTGCACCATCCTCGGGAGCGTCGTAACCCTACGTCCGTTCCCCCGGGCCTGCACCATCCCCGGGAGCGTCGTGGCCCTGCGTCCGTTCACCAAGCCCGTTCTAACCCCAGGGAATTGTCGCAACCCTGCATCCGTCCCTCAGGCCCGCACCCCCCCCCCCCCCCGGGGGGGGGGGCCTGTCGCAGCCCTGCGTCCCCTCCCCCGAAGGCCCGCACTACCACCAATAACAAACCAGCAATCCGAGAGAGAGAGAGAGAGAGAGAGAGAGAGAGAGAGAGAGAGAGAGAGAGAGAGAGAGAGAGAGACCTTCCGTGCCAAAACCACTCACGCCGACCCCAACCACCGGGTTAAATACGTCTGTGAGGGAGGGAGGGCAGCCCAGCCAGCCCATCGCCACTCACCTCAGCCAGCCTCACACCACAGACGCACACGGCCACACCCACCACAGCAGTTAACTCCCACGACCTGCGTCTCCTACTACCCCCCCAGCAGCCTTAAAACACCCACAACAAAAACAGAGTATTTTATACCGAAGGAGGAATTGTACACTCAGAACAACCAGGTCCCTCCACCATCATAATACCAAGCAACAGCCAGGGGGATTGTCGGGTTACACTGTTGGTAATGAACAGAGCAGATGTACACATTGCTAACACGGGTACTCCATCACCCTGCAACATTATGTACTTGATTGTACTCCATCACCCTGCAACATAATGACTGTACTCCAACACCCTGCAACATTATGTACTTGATTGTACTCCAACACCCTGCCACATTATGTACTTAACTGTACTCCAACACCCTGCCACATTATGTACTTTACTCCAACACCCTGCCACATTATGTACTTAACTGCACTCCAACACCCTGCCACATTATGAACTTAACTGTACTCCAACACCCTGCCACATTATGTACTTTACTCCAACACCCTGCCACATTATGTACTTAACTGCACTCCAACACCCTGCCACATTATGAACTTAACTGTACTCCAACACATTGCCACATTATGTACTCAACCGTGGTAAGATTAGTGAGTTCTGAGATGGTTCTTACCGAACATTATAAGATGCTTGCGAACATTTCATCTATAACAATGTTCTTCCTCAGGTAAGATTTAAGTATCAAACATAAGCTTAGTGCAACAGTTCGCTTGTTATACACCTCTGACACGTAATTCTAATCACTGAGTACAACTCCTTGTGTAAACAGTTCAGCTGCCATCGTAAACTGCCGAATGATTCGTTCACAACTACCCAAGCCTTGTGTGTTTTTCTTTTTTCTCTCATGATGTGTAACTTACAGTGCGACGCCATCACTGAGGCCCACTAGTCCCTGGACCTGTCGTAAACTTTGCGTATTCTCGCTGGAGCTACCGCCCGTAGGATGGGCAAGAGCGCACCACAAGGCGTCACCCGCTCCTGCTATGGAAATAAATAAGAGGGGAAGACGGTACACGGCCCTTGGGTATGGTGGGAGCGAGACGGTACGACCCATATGGGTATAAGAGTGTGATACGTGGTTATGATGGTACGACCCGTGGGTACGATGATGGTACGAGCCGTAGGTACGATGATGGTACGAGCCGTGGATGCGATGATGGTACGAGCCGTGGATGCGATGATGGTACGACCCGTGGGTACGATGATGGTACGACCCGTGGGTACAATGATGGTACGAGCCGTGTGGGATATGATGATGGTACGAGCCGTGGGTACAATGATGGTACGAGCCGTGTGGGATATGAAGATGGTACAACCCGTGGGTACGATGGTGGTACGAGCCGTGTGGGATATGATGATGGTACGAGCGTGGGTACAATGATGGTACGAGCCGTGTGGGATATGAAGATGGTACAACCCGTGGGTACGATGGTGGTACGAGCCGTGTGGGATATGAAGATGGTACAACCCGTGGGTACGATGGTGGTACGAGCCGTGTGGGATATGAAGATGGTACAACCCGTGGGTACGATGGTGGTACGAGCCGTGTGGGATATGATGATGGTACGACCCTAGGGTACGACATCCCAGCCTCTTGACACAGGTCAGGTCAAAGCTTTACCAGGCCATGACCAGATCCATCGCACATCGTCGTAAAAGGTTGAACACTGCTACAAACCCACCCACAACGCAAGCCTATCCGAACACGTCTGCTGCACACAGTAACCCGCAGTTCAAATATTTCCACCTAACACGACACTCTCTCTACTTGCATCTTTTATTTTGAATAACCAGTAAATCATCCACTCATTTATTGTGAACGCATCACCGACCAAGGACGATGCTACTACATCAAGGTTACATAGGAGAGAGAGAGAGAGAGAGAGAGAGAGAGAGAGAGAGAGAGAGAGAGAGAGAGAGAGAGAGAGAGAGAGAGAGAGAGAGAGAGTTATGTATATATCAACTGACTTATATTTCTCTCTTGTGTCTCCCCTGATGACGTGATGATTACACGAAAGTGCACTTGGGAACTTATCGTGTTTCATTTCTCCGTGGAGTTAGTGTGTGTATAACACACACACACAATATATATATATATATATATATATATATATATATATATATATATATATATATATATATATATATATATATCCTCCCCTCTCGTTTTTCTTTTTTTTTAATTTTACAAAAGAAGGAACAGAGAAGGGGGCCAGGTGAGGATATTCCCTTAAAGGTCCAGTCCTCTGTTCTTAACGCTACCTCGCCAGCGCGGGAAATGGCGAATAGTATGAAAGAAAAAAGAAAGATATATATATATATATATATATATATATATATATATATATATATATATATATATATATATATATACTTACCGTATCTTGATGCTGCTGGGCTTTCGTCTTATAACGAAAACAGATAGTGCGACCAGGGAATAATACGAGGTAAGGAGTGCCACGCGCCCCCCCAAGGAAGGAAGGAAGGAGGAGGAGGAAGAAAAAAAAAAAGAACCAGACGTGGAATCGACCATCAGCGCTCGAGTTGCCGACGACCATAATACCTGTGGGACGTGGTCGCCTGTCCGGCGCTGCCTGACCCACACACACACACACACACACAGCGTTGCAAACATTCCCTCTTGACGCCAGCGTTGCCATGTCGTTGCCACATCACATCCCTACATTCGTAATCATCGTCTTCGTAGATCGTCGTCTTTGTAAAATCTTATCGACAAATTTGCTCCAATGAAAACTTTCCTGGAATAGAATACTACATGGCAAAAAAAAAAAAAGTGTATTCCAGATGTATTTTCAGTAACGCGATTAATGTATTTCTTTCAACTGCTCAAAATGTTCTAAATTCCCATCCTAAACAGACGTGGTGTAATTAACTACATATGCAGTAATCTCTCTCCTCCTCTCATGTATATATATATATATATATATATATATATATATATATATATATATATATATATATATATATGTGTGTGTGTGTGTGTGTGTGTGTGTGTGTGTGTGTGTGTGTGTTTTACCATCGTCAATAACCACTGGAGAATACCCTCGACAAGGACCTCCTCCTTCCGAAGGAGACCATCACTTCCCTACTCCTGACGGGGGCGCAGCTTCGACCCTGCAAGATCCCCGTAAAAAAAAGGGGGAAGGGGGGGGGGTGGAATTCTTGGGATAACGAAACTAAAGTGAAGTTAGAATGAGAGACAACGAGGAGGTCTGTCTCGCGTCTGTAACAACGTCTTACACCATCATTATCACGGCCCTGTTAACACGGGCACCTTCACTCACAACGTAAACAATCGGTCATCAAATGTAGGTACACTACGTGTCTTACGCTCATTTACGGTAATTACTTTTCCAGTAATTGATTATACTAATTAGCCGTGGTTCCTCGTGCCCTGCCCCCAGTCTTACCGGCCTGGCCAAACACCAGGCCTCCAGCGTTGGCCCCCCCCCTGTGCCACCGTGGCACAGCTGACCATCACCCACCAAGACGTCGCAGGGTTCCCGCGTGCCTCAGCATCCCCCAGCCCGCTGCAGCCCCACTCGTGAGCAGCGCGCACGTGCATGCATATGCAATGAGCGCAGCACGCGCGTGTCCACCGGGTTCAACGAGAGACGCTTCCACTCCGTAATCATATCAAACTCCAGTTATCCGGGTATATGACGACCCCCCTCTCTCCCCCGACACTGTCACTGTGTGTATATATATATATATATATATATATATATATATATATATATATATATTTTTATTATACTTTGTCGCTGTATATATATATATATATATATATATATATATATATATATATATATATATATATATATATATATTTTTTTTTTTTTTTTTTTTTTTCCCTGGGGATAGGGGAGAAAGAATACTTCCCACGTATTCCCTGCGTGTCGTAGAAGGCGACTAAAAGGGAAGGGAGCGGGGGGCTGGATATATGTATTTGTGTGTGTGTGTGTGTGTGTGTGTATGTGGGTGGGTTGAGCCATTCTCTCGTCTGTTTCCTTGCGCTACCTCGCTACCGCAGGAGACAGCGACAAAATATCATCTCTCTCTCTCTCTCTCTCTCTCTCTCTCTCTCTCTCTATATATATATATATATATATATATATATATATATATATATATATATATATATATATAAAGGGAAGTGCAGAACGGCAAGTTACGGGAAATGGTGTACATCCCGCACGGCAAACCCGTCGGAGACGCAATCTGCATTGAAACACGGCCGAGCGCCGGCCCGACACACGTCTGGGACCAGGGGGTAGCGGCTGCCGCAGTGTGGGGTTTAGGGGGTTGCCGCGTGCGGGGTAGAGATTGCGGCACTGGCGATGACCCCGGACTACCAGGAGTGGTTTACCCATGTACAGCAATGACAATATATTCTACCTCTGTTACCTATCTATCCGACAATACCTCTGTTATCTATCTATCTACCCGGCAATTTACCCGGGAAACACTACCTCGACCTCTCGGGCACGACGACACGACGTTTGAGCACGACGGTACGACATATGCGCACGTCGGTATGACCCTGAGTGAGGGCGTGGCGGCCCCCCCTTCACCTGACCATTCCTGGCCAGGCCGGGCTCAAGGAGGTCGTACCATGAGCTCAAGGGTCGTACCTTCGTGCTCAAGGGTCGTACCATCGTGCCCAAGGGTCGTACCATCATGCTCAAGGGTCGTACCATCATGCTCAAGGGTCGTACCATCGTGCTCAAGGGTCGTACCTTCGTGCTCAATGGTCGTACCATCGTGCTTAAGGGTCGTACCATCGTGCTCAAGGGCCGTACCATCGCGCCAAAGGGCCATGCCTTCGTGCTCAATGGCCGCACCTTCGTCCTACACAGGTTAACAGTGAGAACTATTTTGAAAATGACGTGCCTACCTTGGCCCCAGCTGTGTGGAGGCAAGGATTATGCCACCAGTCCACAAGCCACCTCACCACAGCCACAACCCCCCCCGGTTTCCAAATTGCATTCAAGATGGATTGCAATTTCTCTCACGTCTGGCGCGAGCAATACCCCGAAGTACTCAAAATTCTACCCAACTGAAAACAAGTTAAAAAGTGTTAGTGTGTCGGTGTGACAGGCCAGGTAGCCAGAGGTTGGGGAGGCACACACAACACCAGCACGGCTTCTCGCTTGCAATCACACCACCGTAATAAAACCTTCACAGATTTTGATATATATATATATATATATATATATATATATATATATATATATATATATATATATATATATATATATATATATTCCTATGAGTCCACGGGGAAAATGAAACACGAAAAGTTCCCAAGTGCACTTTCGTGTAATAATCACACCATCAGGGGAGACACAAGAGAGAAATGTAACAGTCAGTTGATAAACATCGAAGAGACGAAGCTAGGACGCCATTTGGTAAACATGTGATTGTTCAAAACATGTGTCTCTTGTGTCTCCCTTGATGATGTGATTATTACACGAAAGTGCACTTGGGAACTTTTCGTGTTTCATTTTCCCCGTGGACTCAGGAATATCTTGATCACGCGCAAAATTGTGATCCTTACCAATATATATATATATTCTTTCTTTTCTTTTAAACTATTCGCCATTTCCCGCGTTAGCGAGGTAGCGTTAAGAACAGAGGACTGGGCCTTTGAGGGAATACCCTCACCTGGCCCAATTCTCTGTTCCTTCTTTTGAAAAAAAAAAAAAAAAAAAAAAAGAGAGGGGAGGATTTCCAGCCCCCCGTTCCCTCCCCTTTTAGTCGCCTTCTACGACACGCAGGGAATACGTGGGAAGTATTCTTAATCCCCTATCCCCAGGGATATATATATATATATATATATATATATATATATATATATATATCATAAAAGCACACTATGTCATAAACCGTACCCGAAAAAAGAAACCTAAATTGTTATTGATGACCCGATGCTAATGGTATGGTCTTGCGACATTCACACAGGCTATCCGGACATCCGCAGTCAATCAACTCAACACGTCAGTGTGAAAGAGGGTCGTACGCACCGGCTGATGATGACATACGATAAGACGTGATACGATACCAGCACACTGCGGCACTGCTCTCCGTAAGAGGAAAAATCTTCCTTGGACACCTTGCTGCTGCACCACCACCAGGTCAGATGGTCCGGCCGCCCTGTCCAGATCCTACGTCCTAGCGGCGCCACCTCACCTCAAGGTTACACATACGGCGACTCTGCCATAGGGTCGGCCACGGGGAAGGTGAGAGGACGAGGTAGGACCGGCGCCATCTGGCTGGAGTCAGGTTTGAGGCTACAGCGATGCCGCTATTAACCTCATGATTGCATGATAACGCGGCCGGGTGGAGAACCTCACGCAGGCCGTGTGTATGTATGGGTGGCCCGTGGCTGGGATGCCCTCCAGTTTAAACTAGTTCCTGGGGCGACAGGAGATTGCCTACCCCTCACCCCACGGGGCCACCTGAATATTCCCCTATTATTATGTTTAGCTACTGCGCTCGGTAGTCTGTCGTTAGCCTAGCTCGTGCAATTACATAACAGGCGCCTTTCATCCGAACGCGGCCCCATTTCAAGGGCAGTAACGGCACCTCTCGCCGTTTTCAAATGGGTGACGCAGTCAGCGTCTGGTATGATGCATGAGGATGGTCACTCTACGTCTGGCTTGCGTGGCTGACGCGACCTCAACAGCCCTCCAGAACTGACAAGGTCCATGCCAACTGTAATCCATACAAGCATCGAGCAACTTCCGCGCGGGCAAAAGCCGCATTTATGTAACTAACTCGTAAATCTGGGCAGCAGACACTCTGATAAATTACCATGGACTGTTATGTTACCTCTTGTTACTACATAAATCCTCTACAGCGGCGGCGGCCCAGCGACATTAGACTGGGCGCTACTGCCGCTGCCTGACGTACGAGCAAAGGTAATTCCCGCCACTAACACAAAATTAAGTCGTTCTAACGTTCAACTCTACCGACTCATGATCATGATAGTCCGTTTGCACGTTAATCTCCGTCGTGTGTATGCTTCTGTGTTCCGAATACACCGTAAAACGTTCATTTTAACTACAATTAGTACCCTGGGAACAAGACCGACTTCATGAATGGATCTTCCGAATGCCGACAGACATATGGCTTCCCACTTCATTTAAATAATAGTTCACAACAGCTCGGCTTAGCACAGTACTCTCTCCTTGTAAGCGAATGCCCTTCAAACGTCCGGTCTGCGTACGATAACGGTGGGTGTACGATGGTGCATAGCCCATCACGATGAAGGATGAATATCACAGTTTAAACAAACGGAATCTCTATCTGTCTTTATCATAAAACTGGAATGTCATCCTATTATTATTTCTGTCTCACTCTGAGAAAAATTAGTCTAGAGACGCACACTTTACAACTCACGTACACACTTCCTCAACGTCTCGTATAAACATCTCTCGTACTTTTCTATTTTTAAAACTTCGTAAGCTGTCTCGTACAAAGAAAAAAACAACAGCTATCAAATAATCATAAAAACCTCGCGCAATGAGGTATCCGCACGTCAAGAACTATTCAACAAAGTTTTAAAGTTAAGTTTACCAGATCCTCGCCAACGCCACCGTTTTCTTTTACTTGTATCAAAGTGGAGTGAGTTTGAACGAGGAAATGTCGTCTCTATGAATTACCTCGCCCACCTGACGCATCACGGACGTATGAATTAACCAATTATATCACAGGCTATGTATCATGAATTTAGCCCCGATGATAGGCATAACGGATTAATTACTGCGTTCACTATGTCGTTACAATAACCGCTCAAGGTCCGTTGCGTGTGTGTGTGTGTGTGTGTGTGTGTGTGTGTGTCCGTCTGTCTGTGTGTCGGAGTGCATTTGCACCGCATAGACCATAACACGTGACGGACGCCTGACCAATCAGCACGTACGTTTTAAACCGCTGGTTACGCGGGGGGTGGGGCTTCAGGAGATGATACGTCGTTCTTATTGTGAGCCGCACGTCAGGGAAAGTCAGGTAACAAGAGTCGTAAAAATTCTTTTTAACTTTTAAGCAGAACTTGTACTGTGTGCGCTGGCTGGTGTTGCCAAGTAGGTCGACGTTTTCCGTTGTTACTGTGATGGGGAGGAGTCCGGTTGCTAAGGTGGTTTGTTTGGGTTGCTGCGGGTGGAGAGAGTTCTGGCGGTGGAAGCGATGCTCTTTTTTTTTTATGCATGCAAAAGACGCAAGTTCTTCTTGTAACAACATATTCATTGCAACTGTAGTACCGACAAGCTTCGGTGCCACATCTGCCCATTTTTGGTCAGGGCAATTAGCAGTCCTTATCTCTAAGCAATTGGGTCGCTAAGCTAACAAACTTGATTACTTTAAGGTAAATGCAAGTTGCTTACACCCCTGCGTCCTCCCAGCCAATTTATAGGACGTGGAAATCATCTCTAAGATGTCATATTTGAGTGGCAATTCTAATTCCTATGCACGGCGTGGCGGGACACGGTACAATACGCACATAATGACCTGAAAATTTGTGGTGTATGTACAGAGGAGCAGTGTACAGTGGGGCGTATTTATGACGCGTGTAAGTACAGTTGGCGTGCGAACAGATCATGGGGTGTACAACTATGTAGATGGCGCGAGTGCAGATTAAGAGTGAACAACTGTACAGGAGCGTACAATGTAATGTGATGTACTTATCCCATGATGTGCTACTCGTGTGTGCAGAACATGTGCAGAGCTCTGGTGTGAGCAGAAATGTACATGTCATGTGCAGAGACAGGTCAGAGGAGTACAAGCCAAATGCCGAAAGATTTGTACAGATCATGTGTACAGACCAGGTGTCTACAGGTGAGGAGTGTTCAGATCACGGGTACAAGTCAGGTGTGTACAGCAGGACGGTATGCAGGGGCACTGTGCTGCCAGCCCACCTGACACCCCTTGTGCAGCTCCCAACACGTGGTTTCTATGAGTCTTTCATCCCAGTCCGGCACCTGCTGGCCACCCAGTGGGTGCAGGTGGGTCTGTAGGTGGGCGAAGTAAAGTTGGCAGTTATAGTGTGTGTGTGTGTGTGTGTGTGTGTGTGTGTGTGTGTGTGTGTGTGTGTGTGTGTGTGTGTGTGTGTAGGTGTAGATGGGTGAAGTAAGTGGCAGGTCGGTGTGGACTTATTTGCCAGGTGGATGATGAGGGGAAGTTCTATCATCCACCTGGCTATTGATCACTCCCCTGCCTCCACCCTCATGTCTGTCTTACATCATCACACACACAATGTACACACCTACACCCTGCCTCCCTGTACCGGATGTACATCACCGCCGCCTGTACATTGTCAACGCTGGAGTACCCCCCCACCCATACAGTTGTACACCACCACCTGTACAGGTGTATACCATCACCCACACAGGTGTGCACCACCAACCACATAGATGTATACCACACACAACCACCTTCACGTTGTACATTAGGCATGAGTACCCACATGTGTACACCAACACAACCATATACAACATGGCCTTCCTACACTCCTAAATGCAGACATGTACACACACACACGCACCATAAACTCGCACATGTATACCAACACACTACAGCGCACGGGTGTGCATGTTTCAAATGGTCAAAGTGTAGAGTTGTGGCAGGCGAGGTGGGTTAGGCGGTGCAGGTGGGGTGGGCGAGGCAGGTGAGGTGGGCGGAACAGGTGGGGGTGGGCGGAGCAGGTGGAGTGGTTTAGGCAGGTGAGGTGGGTGGAGCAGGTGGAGTGGGCGGGGCAAGTGAAAGTGATCGGATGGGGGCGGCTAAAGTAGGCAGGGCTAGTGAGGTGGGCGGGGCAGGTGAGGGAGGCGGGGCAGGTACAACCTTACATTAGCTTAGCTTAAGTCGATTTCGAGGTCGTCAGCCCCCAGAAGCTCGACCTAAGGTCAAGCTGCTGCGCTGTTGCTCAGGTCGGACGGGGGAGGGAGACAAGATCTTGGTGTCATGCAGACCGTCCCATTCCACAGGAGTCAGTCGGCTCACATCAGAGGCTATTTAGGGGGGCAGCATTGCTTCCTCAGTGCACAGACTTACAGCCAGGCGATGTTTAGTGCTAGTCCAGGTGATGTTTTGCATTTCTTTAGGAGGAAAGACTTCCAGGATTCTGGGCCCGGCGGAGCGGAGGGAATGGGGACGTTCGTGACAGCCCTCTCGGTGTCCTACAGCGTTAGGGAGGGAGATCCACATATGGAACAGGATGAGATTGCTTTATGGGGGGGAGGAACCTGTTTGGATCATTAGCCCAAGGTGATCATTGTCCTACTGGGCGCCGATTCCTATTGCCTTACTCTCATCTCGTGGCAAGACACGCGTGTATGGGACACCCTCCGTTCCAGAGGCCGATTCAGTGGAGCCAGCGGTCCTTGATGTAAGTTTCGCGTGAATACTGAAATATTCTCGTTGTATTCTGATCCCAATGACGACTCTCCAGTTCTCTTTATTCCTGGGTCTCGTGTGACTTGTTACCTGTTGGGTCTCGTGTGCCTTGAAACCTGGGTCTCATGTGACTTCCTCCTCCTACTCTGGACCTCCTGTACTCATTTCCATGTCTGTTGCACGCGTGGAGCGCTGCTGCACACACGCACACACACACACACACACACACACACACACACACACACCTCATGTGTTTTGCTCCTCATACGTGATTCACATCTTTCCTGCCAACACCTCACTGTTTACTTCAACCCCACACTTGATCCGCTTATCATTAAATGTGAATTTGCTACACTCACCTCCGCGGAGGCTTGTGTTGCTACAATCACCTCCACGGAGGCGTGTGTTGCTACACTCAGCTCCGCGGAGGCTTGTGTTGCTACACTCACCTTCGCGGAGGCGTGTGTTCCTGCACTCACCTCCATGGTGGTGGCGAAGCAGGTATGGTGAAGGCGGGATAGGGCGGGTGTTGGTGGAGAAGGTGGGATAGGGAGTGTGTTGGTGGTGAAGGCGGGATAGGTCGCGTGTTGGTGGGGAAGGCGGGTGTTGGTGGTGAAGGCGGGAGAGGGCAGGTGTTGGTGGGGAAAACGGGAGAGGGCGGGTGCTGGTGGGGAAGGCGGTGGTTGGGATGGCTATTGAGAAAGGCAGACGGGGAGGGGGAGGGGGGTAGTTGGAGAGGTGGGTGGTAGGGGAGAGGTCGGGCGGTGATGCAAGAGGTAATAAGTCTAGCACGGGAGCACACACCTGTGGCGGCCTGCCGCTCGCTGGGTCCACCACCACCACCACCACATCCACCAACGCCACGACCATTCCTCCATCACCACACCCGCTCGTCCACGCCATCACCATCACCAGCAACATCACCATACCTGATTACCACAGCTCCACGATGCCTTCCCCCCACCAAGCACACTTCACCAAAGCAGCGGTGTCACCGTGAGCCAAACTGGGCGAGAGACTATCAAAGATTGACCATCCATTAATGATACCCTACCTACTTCCGTCACATGTAGACCAGGGCGCCGCACCGAACGCCTCCTAACCCACTGCTCTGTTCTCCTTACTACCGCACACGGTCATCAATATAGCCTGCCGGGGCGGGGTCTACCAACACGAAGCAGAGAGCAGGAGGGTAAAGAGGGAAGAGGATTTCTTGGGGGAGGGCCGCCTCGCATCACAGCCGCCTCGCCTCGCCTCGCCACACAGCCGCCTCGCCCACACAGTGTCGCTGCTCTAAGCTTTGCTACCCGCCCACACAGTGGGGCTGGTCCCGGTTATAACCGCCCACACAGTGTGGCTGGTCCTGGTTATAACCGCCCACACAGTGTGGCTGGTCCTGGTTATAACCGCCCACACAGTGTGGCTGGTCCTGGTTATAACCGCCCACACAGTGTCGCTGGTCCTGGTTATAACCGCCCACACAGTGTCGCTGGTCCTGGTTATAACCGCCCACACACACGGAGTCGCTAGTCCAAACTACGCAACCCGCCCACAAAGTGTCGTCTTCATTAACCGCCATACAATCTCACCGACGGCGCCTTGAAACATTCGTGCAATTGTGTCCTGCCTGACGGACACAACATGAGACACAGGTACAACCCTGATCACAACTGAGAGCAACAATACAACACAGACGATACCTGTCGTCGTCGGTTATGATAACCTGGAACGATGCGCGAAATGGCTCGGGTCGAAGGTTCGAATCAAATGCTTTAACTGGTGGGCGAACTCTCTATCACACATACCGGTGGGCCGAGCATCCTGGTAGGTCGTCACAAACGAGGGGTGACAAGGCGTCAAACCAGAGTTCTAGACGTCGTCATCAAAACAACGTCATGTACAAACGCTGCTGTGAAATGTTACGCTGTTTCGCACCCCAACCCGACCTACGGGTCGCGCGCGCGAGCCTTGTTGGAAATGCAATCATTGCCTGTAAAGCATGTGCTCCCTGTCTCCCACTTGCCACTCCCACCAGCCTTCCACACCATGTCTTACATGAGAGGCTTCCAACAGCGTCTAGAAATCGTGTCACGGACAGCTGACCTCCCAGCGGACCCTCGGGCGTGGGTGTGGAGAGGGTCAGGCGGCAGGAATGGCAGCGACGTTCGTCAGTGGCGGCGGTGACGGCAGAAGCAATGGTGGCGGCGCGAGCGGCGGCATCAAAGACACCAGCGGCAGACTAATCCCAGCCAACAGTGCCCAACCTCTGAGGCACCGAGCCGCACCAGGTGCTCCTGCTGGTGATTCTGACGGTGACAGAGCCGGTCGCGGTGATCTGACGGTGACAGCGCGGGAAGTGCTGGCAAATGGCCGTCAAAAATACCACTCGACTGTGGCGAAGCAGAGCAGGCTGAAATACGCCGCCATAATAGCCTTATGACCCGACCCTAAACGTCGCAAAAGTAAGGGTGGTGCTTGGGCCATGCAGCCGGTCACACAACGAGCCTCCACAGAAGCCCCGGCCGTGAGATGCTATCACGGGGTCGCAACCCGTCAGGAAGTACCACTGCAGAGATGGTGACGAATCAACACCATCTGGAAAACGCTTCAGCACGGTAACAACTGCACCCCCGTGTGCCAGCCAGCTGACCAGGACAACGACGGCTGGTCCGATGTGATGCTAGCAGGAGACACGAAAACAACAGCAGCACGGAGATACGACATGTAAGACTCGGCCCACTGCGACAGAGGCCAGGGAATTGGCCGCACTACATACACCTGAGCGACTGGGTACCTCTCCTTTCGTCCGTAATAGTTCATAAGAGACCAGTCACATCTTCACAGTCAGGGGTCGCTGTGGGGTCCTACGGCCTGTACAAGGTTCTGATCACGTCTACCACCAACACTGACGCCAGCAACAACACAAACCGAATGCAACAATACCACACGTAAGCATCGCATGGAACGCCAGGAGCAGCAACACACCAACTTGTAACAAAGGCATGAAGACGGAACGTACGGAACAGGAACACGAGACCAAACAAACGCCCTGATTGGCCTACACCGTCCCAGTGACAACCAGTCCATGTAACATAAACAGATCACCCTCCGCGGCCGGATAATGACACACCGTGTCGGATACTACTGACCCCCAGCGGCCGGATACAGAGATTATAGGCGGGGAAGCTCAGCATGAACCATCACCAGGGCGTCCGTGTGTCCGTGACACGTCCTTGCCGTCCAGAGTCGACGTCAAGCTCAATATTAAAGGTTTTGCCAACGAGGTTATTATAGCGGACGTTGCCAGATTTCACAGCGATCAATCCTCAACCCGATCCCCTTGTGTTGAATAGTACCACCTGAGGGGCCATCACACACGACCCTGTGGACCAGACGACCACTGCACAGGGACCTGTGGACCAGACTACTACTGCGCAGGGACCTGTGGACCAGACGACCACTGGAGACAAGCCTGTGGACCTGATGACCACTGGACACGACCCTGTGTACCACACGAGCAGCAGCCGAGGACCTGTGTGCCAGACGACCCCTCGCGAAGGACTTGTGTACAAGATTATCACAAAGCAAGGACGCGTGTACCACACGACCTCTACCTCAGGATATATGTACCAGACGACCACAAAGAAAGGACCTGTGTAGCAGACGACCAACAACTAAACACTTGTGTACCAGACGACTCCTGGTTTAGGAACTGTGTTACCGAAGGTCAAGTAGCCAGAGACCAATGGGCCATAGGTCACATGACCACCTCCAGGATGTGAGGAGGTCAAGAGAGGTGGCAGGTGTAGGCTGGAAGGGCCAGCTAGCTGACACCCTACCTGCTCACCTCCACTCCTTCAGGCGCCTCAACAGATATAGCAGGGTCCTCCGATCATCTGTCTATCATGATCTTGATAAACCGAGACACGTAAAGTTCCCAAGCGACGGTAAAGTTGAGAGCTTGCGTAAAAGCAGACCCCAAAAGCGAAACCCAAGTTAAGCTGCAACAGTTTAAAGGGAAGAGTGCGTTCGAGATAGCATATATATCTGTGACGACTTGTCCACACGTGGGAGAATGTTGAGGTGTTTGTGTGGCGCGCTGGGCGGGGAGGGAGGCAGCCAGGCACCCGCCACACTGCCCGACAGTGCCTCCCGCCGCCCACGCCCGTTGACCTCATCCCTCAGTAGGGCGTCATCACTCACGCCCGCGCCCCACATGCTGCTGGCCGCCCACACTTAAACAGCCACCGCCACACCCAAGGTTCTTGTCCTCCTCGGCGACACTACGCGCCACCGCTGCACCAACCTCGGGTCACTCCCTCGCCGCCACCACACACACACACGTCACCACCACCACCACCAACAACAACAACAACAACAACAACCAACAACAATCTCCTCACACCGCGACACCCGCCACCGCCTCACAGATCATGAGCTAACGCCACCACACCCGCCACAAACCACCACACCAGCGACGAATACACACCACCACAATCATACGCCTTCTGCACAACACACGCCGGCCAGTCCTCTCCATCACACCTCCACACACCAGCCGTCTGCACCAGACTACCACACACCATCCGTATGTGCCGCACTACCACACACCAGTCGTCTCTACCACACTATCGCACACGAGTCATCCGTGCCATAGAACCACATCAACAGTCTGTACCACACTACTACACACAAGCCGTCTGTATCACACTATCACGCAAACTAGCCGTCTGGATCACACTCCCGCACACACTAACAATCTAAACCAATCACACTAACCATATGCGCCACACTACCACACACACCAGCCGTCTGCACCACACTACCACACACACCAGCCGTCTGCACCACATTACCACACACAAGAGATGTCTGCACCACATCACCACACAACCCAAGCGTCTGCACCACACCACCACACACACCATGCGTCTCTGCACCACTCTACCACACACACCAGCCGTCTGCATCAAAGGACCATACACACCAGCCGTCTGCATCACTCTACCACATATACCAGCGGCCTGCACCACTCTGTCATACACCCACCAGCCGTCTGCATCACACGACCACACACATCAGCTGTCTACACCACACGACCACACACTAATCACCCGTCTGCACCACACCATCACCATCACACACAGCAGGCGTCCACACCACACTACCACACACAACAGCAGTCTACACCACACTACCACACACATCAGCAGTCTACACCACACTACCACACACATCAGCAGTCTACACCACACCACCACACACATCAGTCGTCTGCACCACAACACCATACACACACCAGCAGTCTGCACCACACCACCACACACACCAGCCGCCTGCACCACACTACCACACACACCAGCCGTCTGGACCACACCACCACACACACCAGCCGTCTGCACCACACTATCACACACACCAGCCGTCTGCACCACACTACCACACACAACAGCCGTCTGCACCTCACCACCACATACACCACCCGTCTGCACCACACCACCACACACACCACCCGTCTGCACCACACTACCACACACACCAGCCGTCTGCACCACAGACCACAACCACCAACCGTCTGCACCACACTACCACACACACCAGCCATCTGTACCACAACAACACACACCAGCCGTATGCACCACACCACCACACATACCACCCGTCTGCACCACACCACCACACACACCAACCGTCTGCACCACACTACCACACACACCAGTCGTCTGCACCACACTACCACACACACCAGCCGTCTGCACCACACTACCACACACACCAGCCGTCTGTACCACAACACCACACACACCAACCGTATGCACCACACTACCACACACACCAGCCATCTGTACCACAACACCACACACACACCAGCAGTCTGCACCTCACCACCACAACACCAGGCGTCTGTACCACACCACCACACACACCAGCCGTCTGCACCACACACCACACACACACACACACACACACACACACACACACACACACCAGCAGTCTGCACCTCACCACCACACACACCAGGCGTCTGTACCACACCACCACACACACTAGACGTCTGCACCACACCACCACACACACACACACACACACACACACACACACACACACACACACACACACACACACACACACCAGCAGTCTGCACCTCACCACCACACACACCAGGCGTCTGTACCACACCACAACACACACAAGACGTCTGCACCACAACACCACACACACACACACACACACACACACACACACACACACACACACACACACACACACACACACCAGCCGTCTGTACCACAACACCACACACACCAGCCGTCTGTACCACAACACCACACACACACACACACACACACACACACACACACACACACACACACACATATACACACACACCAGCAGTCTGGACCTCACCACCACACACACCAGGCGTCTGTACCACACCACCACACACACCAGCCGTCTGCACCACACTACCACACACACCAGCCGTCTGGACCACAACACCACACACACACACACACACACACACCAGCCGTCTGTACCACAACACCACACACACCAGCCGTCTGTACCACAACACCACACACACACACACACACACACACACACACACACACACACATATACACACACACCAGCAGTCTGCACCTCACCACCACACACACCAGGCGTCTGTACCACACCACCACACACACCAGCCGTCTGTACCACAACACCACACACACCAGCCGTCTGTACCACAACACCACACACACACACACACCAGCAGTCTGCACCTCACCACCACACACACCAGGCGTCTAGACCACACTACCACACACACCAGCCGTCTGGACCACACTACCACACACACCAGCCGTCTGTACCACAACACCACACACACCAGCCGTCTGTACCACAACACCACACACACACACACACCAGCAGTCTGCACCTCACCACCACACACACCAGGCGTCTGCACCACACTACCACACACACCAGCCGTCTGGACCACAACACCACACACACACACACACACACACCAGCCGTCTGTACCACAATACCACACACACACACACACACCAGCAGTCTGGACCTCACCACCACACACACCAGGCGTCTGTACCACACCACCACACACACCAGCCGTCTGCACCACACACACACACACACACAAACACACACACACACACACACACACACACACCAGCCGTCTGTACCACAATACCACACACACACACACCAGCAGTCTGGACCTCACCACCACACACACCAGGCGTCTGTACCACACCACCACACACACCAGCCGTCTGCACCACAACACCACACACACCAGCCGTCTGCACCACACCACCACACACCGTGACTAGGACACGCCTGCCCAGCAGACCAGACTGGACCTCCCTACGGCAACTTTCACTGGCGAACCCGTGTCAAGGATGTGTCGCTGCCGCCGCGTCACGCCTGCCTACACCTCCCCCTGTCTACACAACCACGTACAACTTAATAATAATAATAATAATAATAATAATGATAATAGAAGTATTACCATTAGTAGTAACTGTAGTAGTAGTAGTAGTAGTAGTAGTAGTAGTAGTAGTAGTAGTAATAATAATAATAATAATAATAATAATAATAATAATAATAATGATAATATTAATGATAATAATAATAATAATAATAATAATAATAATAATAATATTAATAATAATAATAACAATAATAATAATAATAATAATAATAATCATAATGATTATAATAATAATCTTTTATGGGCGTTCGCCGTTTCCTACGTGAGAGAGGTAACGCCAGGAACAGACGAAGAAGGGGTCTCATCTGTTACATGTCACGCACGGCAACTACAATCCCCTACCCACAAACAGGCCCCACAGACCCGGTGGCTCTATATGCTGTGGATTAGTTCCAATGACAGCACGTCGCCCCGCGTATACCATATAGTACCACCCATACGTCTCCAGGATGAACTTGACGCAGCCTCTACGCGTGTTCAGGATGAACTTGACGCAGCCTCTACACGTCTCCAGGATGAACTTGACGCAACCTCTACACATCTCCAGGATGAACATGACGCAGCCTCTACACGTCTCTAGGATGAACTTGACGCAGCCTCTACACGTCTCCAGGATGATCTCGACGCAGTCTCTACACGTCTCCAGGATGAACATGACGCAGCCTCTACACGTCTCCAGGATGAACATGACGCTGCCTCTACACGTCTCCAGGATGAACATGACGCAGTCTCTACACATCTCCAGGATGAACTTGGACTTGGTGATTAACACCTCCGGTCATGACACCCAGAGGTGTTTGTGTGTGTGTGTGTGTGTGTGTGTGTGTGTGTGTGTGTGTGTGTGTGTGTGTGTGTGTGTGTGTATCAGGATTTCCATGAACCATCAGCACGGTCGCCATCATACCTGTTGGGAATAATGACCCAAATGCAAGTTCCACAAACGTGATATATATGATGACTAAATAATGTGTTACGCCAACCGGTTATCACACACACACACACACACACACACACACACACACACACACACACACACACACACGTCGTCGGCCAACAACAAATCATCACTACAAGTGGCTGGAGTAACGGGAGGTCCTCGGTGACCCTGGCTACTGCAGACGTCATTAACGCGGAGGGGAGGCACCGCCCGCCATAGCCCTCTGGCGAGCGAGGCCTCACGTCGTCGCAGAGCACCATCGTAGGGCCACCGTCCCAACATCTTGGGACGCACATAGAAGCCCAAAGGCCAAAGGTTTAGACAATTGCACGGCGGATACCAAAGCCCCAGAAAAAGTCCCGACTTTTGTCACTTTTTAACCGCAACTTTACACCCTTGAAGCAGGATGGCCAAGCCTCTGACCTGGCCCTTAATATGTCTCGAGTTTACAGCATAAGTGACGGAAAGCCTTATCGTAAGCAGAACAGGTACGGTGCTCAACGCGCGACACACAAAAGAGAGTTCTAAGGTCTGGCGCTCAAGCGGGACAGGCGCGAAGCGTTCAGGTGAGTGTCACTCAAGTGGGGACCATCAAGGAGAGCACAAAGATGGGGGGGGGACTCGGTCTCGGCGCTCAACCGGGTTGCGCAAAGGCAACACCCCGGGGTGTGGTGCGCAGGTCGAGTGCCCTCAGGAGGTGCTCAGACTTGGCACTCAGATGGAGCGCTGGGGTACGGCAGTCCGACGGGGCGCTTAGCAAAGGTCGTCAAACGGGGCGCTCAGGCAAGGTCGTCAAACGGGGCGCTCAAAGAACAGCGGCCGGTCGAGGTTCTCAGACGGGGCGCTGAACAAAGAGGGTGCTCAGTCATAGTACTCACACGGGGCGCTCAGGTGGGTCAACTCGACTGCCCGTGGGGAGATGGAGAGGGGTGGGTGGGGGGGGGGTAGATGGGGGTGTGGCGAAGGGGGGAGGGGGTTGGGTCGGGGTGAGGACGGGCATATGAGGGAGGCAAGAGGTGAGGTCAAACTGGAGGACGGGAAGACCCCACCAGGAGTCGGGCGGCGCGGGTGGCTGGCCGGACCGCCCACACGCAACACTCCCGCCAGCCACCAACACTGCCAGTAGCGGCAGCAACAGGCATCGCAGGCAGCAACGTAAAGAGCAACACATGATGCAGGAAACATGAGTAACAGTAGCAGAAACCACAACTCCATCTATACCCACGTACACTTGGAAGGACGGTGTGTCCGTGGATGGAGCAAGGGGCAAGATATGAACACGTCTGGGGTTGGTGCTACCTGTGCGTCCGCTCCGGGAGCAACAGGGGGGTGGCAAACACCACAACGCCAACATCGGCCACCTCCGTCCGTCCACCGGACACACCCTTCAGGTAACGGGAGTTCCTGCTGCTGCTGCTCTCACGTTGGACGGTCGGTCGGTCGGTCGTGGGGGTCATTCTCGGCTGCCGAACACACCGGCTGCCGCCAACTCCCCTGCCGGCGACCTACCATGTCAGCAACCTACCATGCCAGCGACGTACCCTGCCATCGACCCGCAGGATGAGTGGCCACGCCGCCCAGTACATCATCCTTTGCCCAGGTATCCTTCCACTCCTACGTACCAACACATCCCTCACACATGCATGCCATCAATCTTTCCTCGCACTCTTCCTCCTCCCTCATTTTCCACATCTCCAGCCTCCACTTCACCAACCAACCACCTCTCTCTCTCTCTCTCTCTCTCTCTCTCTCTCTCTCTCTCTCTCTCTCTCTCTCTCTCTCTCTCTCTCCCTAACCTCTAACCTCTAAATTCAAACCCAGAATTAGATCATTTGATCAAAGTCACTCCGCCACTCCTTGTCCTCGACGCCACAGTGTTCCGCCGCCTCTCTGTCACAGAGTCATGTACCCATGTAGAGAGGTCAGGATCCTCGCCTCCTAACGCACTCCGCCACACCTGCGTCACCCAGCAGTCACAGTGCCCCGTCTCCTACCGCACCCCCGTCACACCTGCGTCACCTAACACTCAGTCCCCTGCCTCCTAACGCACCCCGTTACATCTGCAACCTCCGCACCACTAGGAACCCCTGTTCCCAATACCCCAAGGGGTCCTCTGCCGCCAGCCACCAGCACCGCTCACCGTGCCTCTGACGCACGCTCCCCCCGGCACGTCTTCAGCACCGTCACGCAAGCATCGTGCACAGCCTGACCACTTTCCCTGAAGCACCGGTCCTCCGCCTCCCTCAACACCCGCATTTCGTCACTACCTTAACCTCCCTCCCGCATCCCCTCACACTCTTACCACACTGTAGGTCGGTCGTCTCCATCAGCGGAACTGTCGAACACGACGACCACAGGGTACGACGTTACGACCCTTGAGCACGAAGGTGCGACTCCAGAGTACAAAGTTATGACGCTGGAGTGCGACGGTACGACTCCCAAGTACAAACTTACGACGCTTGAGTACGACGGTACGGTGTTCTGACCCTTGAGCACGACAGTTCGACCCCTGACTACTACGTTATAACCTTGTAGAAGGACAAGGCGATCCCTGTGCACGAAATTAAAACCCTTGAGTACGACGTGACGACCCTTGAACCCGACTGTACGATCCCTTAATAAACGTTACGACTCTTGACCACGATGGTGCGATCCCTCAATAAACATTACGACCCTTGAGCACTATGGTACGACCCTTTGGATATGACGGGCCTGGCCTTTCACCTGACCTATAAGCGTCGGGTCAAAGGTCACGCCACCAGACCCCCCCCCCCTAAGGGTCGTGCCGTCGTGCTCAAGGTAAACTGGCATCATCCGCTAACACCGTCGTCTTCATGCCCTACTCCTCCCAGTTCTCCAGAGGCCTGGAAATATACCCTAAAGATTCGAGAGGAATGAACAGAAAAAAATGACTTGGGATACGTATTACTGGCGTTCAACCTCAAAACATTCGCCCTCAAGCCCTCAGAATCTCCTGTTTCTACTCCTCCTTGCTGGGCAGGACCTCCGTCCGGTACACACGCCCACTACGTAAAAACTAAACAATTATCAGAAGCACAAAATCTGTACCACACTCGAGCCTCCACTCGCCGACCGACCACACCCTTTGCACCCGATCTACATGCATACACTCTCAAACACAACTCGTCCTCGCTACCTACACCTTACCCCACACTCCCTTACACGAGGACTGTGTACTGAGCAAGTGTGTATGTGTGGAGGTTTTAGAATAATCTTTTTACACTTGAAATTGTCTTCGGCTGGTAGTTCTGTCTTGACAGCCTTAATGACCCTGGCAGTTGTTAGGAATAGACCCCCCAACCTAACAAACCCTTACACTAACCACATCCGACACATTCCTTTAGCTAACTCCTGGTAACACCGCCCTGCACACGTCTTCATGACTCAATGTGCGGTACATAGCCTTCTGTCGCCCTCACACACTTCATGCTCAAAGATCTGAGGGACGGTTCCGCCACATGCCCCTCCTCCCTCCCCAACACTTACATACATCCACCAGGTTCGGCTTTCCAGCAATGGTAACCATCGTAATATCTTACAACTTGCACAGGACCAGACCCACATTGAGTGGCTCTTGTTTTGAGCGCCTTAACTCAGCCCTTGAGCACCGCGGTTATGGCCCTTGTGTGTAGAGGTGATGGCAAAGGCTTGACCCACGGAGGGTGAGATGACCCCCACGAGTCGTACCATCGTTACCGAGGGTCGTGCCTTCAAAGGTCGTTACCATAATGCTCAAGGGTCGTAACATCACCCTTCCACCTTCCGCCCTCATTACTGGGCCCCGTCGGCGGCACAGCTACCCTCCACACCTCTGTCTTAACTACACCTCACCGTGTTCGTGTTTTGAATCCCTCTACACTCATCAATCCCTGTGAGACCCCTCAAACTTCCCTGCGCCTCACCGTTCTCCCTTAAAAAAAAAAAAGACTTGTAGACTACACTCAGTGTACCGTCAAGACTTGTAGACTACACTCAGTGTACCGTCAAGACTTGTAGACTACACTCAGTGTACCGTCAAGACTTGTAGACTACACTCAGTGTACCGTCAAGACTTGTAGACTACACTCAGTGTACGTCGAGACTTGTAGACTACACTCAGTGTACCGACGAGACTTGTAGACTACACTCAGTGTACCGTCAAGACTTGTAGACTACACTCAGTGTACCGTCAAGACTTGTAGACTACACTCAGTGTACCGTCAAGACTTGTAGACTACACTCAGTGTACCGTCAAGACTTGTAGACTACACTCAGTGTACCGTCAAGACTTGTAGACTACACTCAGTGTACGTCGAGACTTGTAGACTACACTCAGTGTACCGTCAAGACTTGTAGACTACACTCAGTGTACGTCGAGACTTGTAGACTACACTCAGTGTACCGTCAAGACTTGTAGACTACACTCAGTGTACCGTCAAGACTTGTAGACTACACTCAGTGTACCGTCAAGACTTGTAGACTACACTCAGTGTACCGTCAAGACTTGTAGACTACACTCAGTGTACCGTCAAGACTTGTAGACTACACTCATGTACCGTCGAGACTTGTAGACTACACTCAGTGTACGTCGAGACTTGTAGACTACACTCAGTGTACCGTCAAGACTTGTAGACTACACTCAGTGTACGTCGAGACTTGTAGACTACACTCAGTGTACCGTCAAGACTTGTAGACTACACTCAGTGTACCGTCAAGACTTGTAGACTACACTCAGTGTACCGTCAAGACTTGTAGACTACACTCAGTGTACCGTCAAGACTTGTAGACTACACTCAGTGTACCGTCAAGACTTGTAGACTACACTCAGTGTACCGTCAAGACTTGTAGACTACACTCAGTGTACGTCGAGACTTGTAGACTACACTCAGTGTACCGTCAAGACTTGTAGACTACACTCAGTGTACCGTCAAGACTTGTAGACTACACTCAGTGTACCGTCAAGACTTGTAGACTACACTCAGTGTACGTCGAGACTTGTAGACTACACTCAGTGTACCGTCAAGACTTGTAGACTACACTCAGTGTACGTCGAGACTTGTAGACTACACTCAGTGTACCGACGAGACTTGTAGACTACACTCAGTGTACCGTCAAGACTTGTAGACTACACTCAGTGTACCGTCAAGACTTGTAGACTACACTCAGTGTACCGTCAAGACTTGTAGACTACACTCAGTGTACCGTCAAGACTTGTAGACTACACTCATGTACCGTCGAGACTTGTAGACTACACTCAGTGTACCGTCAAGACTTGTAGACTACACTCAGTGTACCGACGAGACTTGTAGACTACACTCAGTGTACGTCGAGACTTGTAGACTACACTCAGTGTACCGTCAAGACTTGTAGACTACACTCAGTGTACCGTCAAGACTTGTAGACTACACTCAGTGTACCGTCAAGACTTGTAGACTACACTCATGTACCGTCGAGACTTGTAGACTACACTCAGTGTACCGTCAAGACTTGTAGACTACACTCAGTGTACCGTCAAGACTTGTAGACTACACTCAGTGTACCGTCAAGACTTGTAGACTACACTCAGTGTACCGTCAAGACTTGTAGACTACACTCAGTGTACGTCGAGACTTGTAGACTACACTCAGTGTACCGTCAAGACTTGTAGACTACACTCATGTACCGTCGAGACTTGTAGACTACACTCAGTGTACCGTCAAGACTTGTAGACTACACTCAGTGTACCGTCAAGACTTGTAGACTACACTCATGTACCGTCGAGACTTGTAGACTACACTCAGTGTACGTCGAGACTTGTAGACTACACTCAGTGTACCGTCAAGACTTGTAGACTACACTCATGTACCGTCGAGACTTGTAGACTACACTCAGTGTACCGTCAAGACTTGTAGACTACACTCATGTACCGTCGAGACTTGTAGACTACACTCAGTGTACGTCGAGACTTGTAGACTACACTCAGTGTACCGTCAAGACTTGTAGACTACACTCAGTGTACCCGTCAAAGACAGACGTACCGTCCGTCGTGCCGTCGCCTTAACCACCCCGTAGTGAGGTCAAGACGCGTACCGTCATCATCCGACAGCGTCGTAAACCTGTTTACCATCGTCAGCACACATCGTAACGACGGACGGCCTGTCGGACGTACGTCCCGACACGTACGACAGATCACGCGCGCGATCTGTAACACAACCACTCCAGTTATACGCCCATGCGATGGAACACCGCAAATACGATAGTACACACCATAAACCTGTGGCTGTATTGCGACGCTACGATACGTATCGCTTCGATAATGTGCAACATAAAAAGGCTTGATGTCATATGCAATTTTCGTAGCTTCAACATTGCGTACTTCACCAGCCGACAAAAGTAGTTCTGGGGGAAATTACAAGACCCCTATGAGTCTCTCAACACCAACATCATGTGTTTGCCAAGATAAAAGCGTTTGGTGACTCTAATTCGTTCCCTCCGGTAGCATCAGCTGGGGTTTTACTGGCGGCGGCCGCCCGCGGCTCACGGAGGACAAAAACTTGGGCGTGGCGGCCTGGTGACGCCGCGCGCGGTGCACACGACTGAAAATGGAGGTGGCGGTGGCGGCGGCGTGTGGCGTCACGGCCGACCCCGTAGGTGACTGAAGTGCCGTGCATACTCCCGCATGGCTGCCATGAGCCCGACCCTACAGTGATACAGTACGAAGTGACCCCCTCATGAAACATCATGCACTGACCCCTCCCTACCCATCATGCACCTACCCATCATGCACCTACCCATCATGCACCTACCCATCATGCACCTACCCATCATGCACCTACCCATCATGCACCTACCCATCATGCACCTACCCATCATGCACCTACCCATCATGCACCTACCCATCATGCACCTACCCATCATGCACCTACCCATCATGCACCTACCCATCATGCACCTACCCATCATGCACCTACCCATCATGCACCTACCCATCATGCACCTACCCATCATGCACCTACCCATCATGCACCTACCCATCATGCACCTACCCATCATGCACCTACCCATCATGCACCTACCCATCATGCACTGACCCCTCCCTACCCACCATGCACTGGACCATCCCCTCCCATCATGCACTGGCCCCTCCCTACCCACCATGCACTGGACCATCCCCTCCCATCATGCACTGGCCCCTCCCTACCCACCATGCACTGGACCATCCCCTCCCATCATGCACTGGCCCCTCCCTACCCACCATGCACTGGACCATCCCCTCCCATCATGCACTGGCCCCTCCCTACCCATCATGCACCTACCCATCATGCACCTACCCATCATGCACCTACCCATCATGCACCTACCCATCATGCACCTACCCATCATGCACCTACCCATCATGCACCTACCCATCATGCACCTACCCATCATGCACCTACCCATCATGCACTGACCCCTCCCTACCCACCATGCACTGGACCATCCCCTCCCATCATGCACTAGCCCCTCCCTGCCCACCATGCACTGGACCATCCCCTCCCATCATGCACTAGCCCCTCCCTGCCCACCATGCACTGGACCATCCCCTCCCATCATGCACTGGCCCCTCCCTACCCACCATGCACTGGACCATCCCCTCCCATCATGCACTAGCCCCTCCCTGCCCACCATGCACTGGACCATCCCCTCCCATCATGCACTAGCCCCTCCCTGCCCACCATGCACTGGACCATCCCCTCCCATCATGCACTAGCCCCTCCCTGCCCACCATGCACTGGACCATCCCCTCCCATCATGCACTAGCCCCTCCCTGCCCACCATGCACTGGACCATCCCCTCCCATCATGCACTGGCCCCTCCCTACCCACCATGCACTGGACCATCCCCTCCCATCATGCACTGGCCCCTCCCTACCCACCATGCACTGGACCATCCCCTCCCATCATGCACTGGCCCCTCCCTACCCATCATGCACCTACCCATCATGCACCTACCCATCATGCACCTACCCATCATGCACCTACCCATCATGCACCTACCCATCATGCACCTACCCATCATGCACCTACCCATCATGCACCTACCCATCATGCACCTACCCATCATGCACCTACCCATCATGCACCTACCCATCATGCACCTACCCATCATGCACCTACCCATCATGCACCTACCCATCATGCACCTACCCATCATGCACTGACCCCTCCCTACCCACCATGCACTGGACCATCCCCTCCCATCATGCACTGGCCCCTCCCTACCCACCATGCACTGGACCATCCCCTCCTATCATGCACTGGCCCCTCCCTACCCACCATGCACTGGACCATCCCCTCCCATCATGCACTGGCCCCTCCCTACCCACCATGCACTGGACCATCCCCTCCCATCATGCACTGGCCCCTCCCTACCCACCATGCACTGGACCATCCCCTCCCATCATGCACTGGCCCCTCCCTACCCACCATGCACTGGACCATCCCCTCCCATCATGCACTGGCCCCTCCCTGCCCACCATGCACTGGACCATCCCCTCCCATCATGCACTGGCCCCTCCCTACCTCAAATAATCCATTACCTGGCCTTGCCATTAGGCATGCCCTCCCCCCCGCGCCTGGCTCCGCACGCAGCCCCCCCCCCCCCCCCCCCCCCCCCCCCCCCCCCCCCCCCCCCCCCCCCCCCCCCCCCCCCCCCCCCCCCCCCCCCCCCCCCCCCCCCCCCCCCCCCCCCCCCCCCCCCCCCCCCCCCCCCCCCCCCCCCCCCCCCCCACCATCGCGGTCACCCTCTGTCTCCCATCACCCCCCCCCCCCCCCCTTCCTTCCGTGTATCACCCATCTTGTGACCGCTCAGGGACCGTCATTAACGTCAATAGCTGAAAGGCGCGGAGAAGAACGAACACTGAAAACTCACTTCAGATCCACGAAACCGTTGTGTGGCCGCTCGGTCGGCATATCGAATTGCGCGCGCACCACCTTGGAATATATGTCCCGCCCCCTGCAGTTTGGCATACCTATAATCTCATAAACGTCGCCGTATTCGTAAGTAATATCATTACCATTATCATACTGATATCATTAACACCATCCTTAATATAATCACTGGGGTGCGGTTCATAATATACGTCAGAGCCAAGGTGCCAGCGGGATTCGTTGAGTACCCTGTGACGTCATGGTCCACACACACACACACACACACACATACACACATACACACACACACACACACACACACATACACACACACACACAACACACACACACACATACACACACACACACAACACACACACACACACACACACACACACACACACACACACACCGGGGAAAAAAAACACCCACCCACTAGTTAATTACGATAATAACAGCTACACTGGCATCACCAGTGGGCCTGATGCTGGCCAGCGTCGCGTGAGGGAACTGCTTCAGTCAAGAATATATTCCCCAGCTGGTCAACTCCCAAATTACGGGCAGAGCAAACGTCAAATACCCACCGTGATTACGAAAACAAACACACACACACACACACAAACACATCCCTGAACTACAGAAGAAGGACGGAGGTCTTGGCCACAGTAAGCCTATGGGGAGGAGAACTGACCTAGAAATTAAGCATTGAGGCCAACCATGCCTAGTCGGTCCCCCGTGCGGCACTACACCCTCCACACGATGCCTCCAACACCGCAACGGTCAACCAGATCCCGTGCACTTCACAATCCCTACAAAACCTTAAATTGTCCGAAACACTTTTCTTTTTTTTAAAGTCGCTAGATCTACGAGTGTACCCGTCAAAGACAGACGTACCGTCCGTCGTGCCGTCGCCTTACCACCCCGCAGCGAGGTCAAGACGCGTACCGTCATCATCCGACAGCGTCGTAAACCTGTTTACCATCGTCAGCACACATCGGTAACGACGGACGGGCCTGTCGGACGTACGTCCCGACACGTACGACAGATCACGCGCGCGATCTGTAACACAACCACTCCAGTTATACGCCCATGCGATGGGAACACCGCAAATACGATAGTACACACCATAAACCTGTGGCTGTATTGCGACGCTACGATACGTATCGCTTCGATAATGTGCAACATAAAAAGGCTTGATGTCATATGCAATTTTCGTAGCTTCAACATTGCGTACTTCACCAGCCGACAAAAGTAGTTCTGGGGGAAATTACAAGACCCCTATGAGTCTCTCAACACACATCATGTGTTTGCCAAGATAAAAGCGTTTGGTGACTCTAGATTCGTTCCCTCCGGTAGCATCAGCTGGGGTTTTACTGGCGGCGGGCCGCCCGCGGCTCACGGAGGACAAAAACTTGGGCGTGGCGGCCTGGTGACGCCGCGCGCGGTGCACACGACTGAAAATGGAGGTGGCGGTGGCGGCGGCGTGTGGCGTCACGGCCGACCCCGTAGGTGACTGATGTGCCGTGCATACTCCCGCATGGCTGCCATGAGCCCGACCCTACAGTGATACAGTACGAAGTGACCCCCTCATGAAACATCATGCACTGACCCCTACGTACCTATCAGGCACTGACCAGTCCCTACCCATCAGGCAATGACACCTCCCCACACACGTCATGCACTGACCCTTCCCTAACCATCACGCACCGACCTCTCCCTACCCATCAGGCAATGACCCCTCCCCACACACGTCATGCACTGACCCTTCCCTAACCATCACGCACCGACCTCTCCCTACCCATCAGGCAATGACCCCTCCCCACACACGTTATGCACTGACCCCTCCCTACCCATCATGCACCTACCCATCATGCACTGACCCCCTCCCACACGCATCACGCACAGACGGTCCGTCGTGGGCAGAAGTTTTCTCAGCTGTCACGTCGTCAGACTGAGAACGACGGAGGCCTCTACAAACCACGGCTGAACATCTGCTGTCAACTGTATCAGTCATCAACAAAACTAAGCCGACGAAAAATGTGGGGGGGAAACGTGATCAAAATATTTATGAACACACCATTTTCAACTTCCTTTTCATCGGAATTGGTTCTCCTCCCGACTCCTCCTACCTACTAGGCAGTGTGTGTGTGTCTGTTCACACTTTCCTACAACACTTCCATGGGTGTATACCCTCGTATCTGTCTCACTGCCGGCTGTTGAGCCGGAGGGAGAGGTGGGTTTGGTGGGTGTCTGTGGATTCTTTGTGCTCTACCCTCCCGTCTCTTTCCTCTGACAGAGACTAGGAGGATCTTGGCCTACTGTTACTAGGCACCAGCGCATACCTCCGTCATGGACCTTCAGGTTCCGTGTTATCTGTCCTTCCCATGTACCCACCATGCACCGGACCAGCCATTTCCATCATACAATGGCCCCCTCCCTACCCACCATGCACTGGACCATCCCCTCCCATCATGCACTAGCCCCTCCCTGCCCACCATGCACCGGACTATCCCCTCCCATCATGCACTGGCCCCTCCCTACCCACCATGCACCGGACCATCCCCTCCCATCATGCACTGGCCCCTCCCTGCCCACCATGCACTGGACCATCCCCTCCTATCATGCACTGGCCCCTCCCTACCTCAAATAATCCATTACCTGGCCTTGCCATTAGGCATGCCCTCCCCCCCGCGCCTGGCTCCGCACGCAGCCCCCCCCCCCCCCCCCAGCGTCGTCATGCACTGAAGCAACGCGCTAATTGGCTACATTTAACGAGGGCGGTGCGGCGGGAGCGGCTTATCCCCCCCCCCACCCCTCCCCCACCATCGCGGTCACCCTCTGTCTCCCATCACCCCCCCCCCCCCCCCCCCCCACCACACACCTCCATCCGCCCCTGCTAACAGCCCTGAGTGTACCGCGGTAACGACCCGAGCACACGACGCTACAAGCACCTCCCTTACGATGGCCCTTGACCTTCGACCTAACCCTTAAGGGTCAAGCGGAAGGTCAGGGTCGTCAGTTACGATGGCCCTTGGCCTCTGACCTAGATAATCCTTAAGGGTCATGCGGAAGGTCAGGTCATCATACGCAAGCGTCGTAACTTCACGATTTTGGGTTAAACTAAAAAAAAAAAAATAAACAAAAAACACAATAACTTCCCGTGACCTTTAACCCCGTGGTCTCTAACACATAAAGGCAATTGCCATAGTAATGTAATTCACGGATGACATTTCCTCCAGTTACCTTATTACTCTCTTTGATCTCCTTTATTTCCTTCTCAGCGTAACGCGCAAAACTACATGAAGGTCGGAGATCCAGGGCTGGTCTCTATCCCCACACCTTGGGTCTACGAGCAGGCCTCCCGGAAGACCACCTGATCAACTGGGGCTGTTCCTGCTCACCATCCTGCATGCAAGACGCAGGCGCTATACCACTCAGCCAGGCTAACCTGACTGCACCAGCTGGTCCATAAAGTCCAGAGTTCTGTAGACTACACTCAGTGTACAATCGGGACTTGTAGACTACACTCAGTGTACCATCGCGACTTGTAGACTACATTCAGTGTACCGTCAAGACTTGTATACTTCAGTCAGTGTACCGTCGAGACTTGTAGACTACACTCAGTGTACCGCCAAGACTTGTAGACTACACTCAGTGTACCGACGAGACTTGTAGACTACACTCAGTGTACCGTCGAGACTTGTATACTACACTCAGTGTACCGTCAAGATTTATGTACTACATCCCGAGTACACCGCCAAGACTTGTACACTACACCGCGGATGTACACCTCTGGTTTCCTCTGTAGTACACTTCGGCTGGGACCGTTCATGAGCACGACCCCATGAGCCACATTCACACAGGTTGATGGATCATGAGACACGTTTGTCCGTGGCTGTGTTGTTTACTTATGGAGAGGGAGGGAGGGAGTCCACGTGCCATCCGGGCTGGGCACGTCTTCCACCTTCGCCGCCGCTGTCACCAGACGACACCACCTTGCCCCGGTGTGGCGGGAGAGCCCCTGGCGGTGTCGGCGGCGGCTGGGAGGTTGGTACGGGGCTGCACATCACAGCGGCCGCGAGCAGGAAGTACATTTTCAAGGGGAGAGAGCATGATGGTCGGGTATTTAGTGGGCTCATCGTCGCGTCTGTTGGCGAGGGATCCCGTGGAGGCGGGCGGCCGTACCAGCACCACCACGCCCTTACTCGGTGTGCCTCCCATGACCTTCATCAAGGAGCAGCCCCTCTCCCCCAGCCTCGACCATACAATCAATAAAGACGACCATGTGTTCTCCTCCCTCCTCCTCCTCCCCTGAGGCAGGTGTGCTCATCCGACACTCTTACAACGACGGACCATATTTCTCCCTCCTTCCCTCCCTCCCCCCTAAGGCAGGTGTGCACATCCCACACTCTTGCAACACACTAGGCAGCGCGATGCACGACCGTCCAACGGCGATCCACACGACCAGCTTGAGGTAGTCTGTCGACCAGGCACTCGCGACAGAGCACAATCGTGTTCGACCTTCTCATGGAAAGAACAGATGGCTATTTCTACATACAAAAATATATATATACAAAAAAAATATATACAAAAGGGATGCAACCATTATACCACGGACCCCAAACATTTAACTGTCAGACAAGCTGTTTAATAATAACATAAATTTCACAGCACACACATTTTAACTTTTCGAATGGCTACGTAAAAAGTAGGACACGTTCGGATCAGCGAGCCGATGCGATTCTCACTAAATGGGTAATGATGTATAAGGATTGCCTTAGCCCCTAAACACTCGCGTGATAGCAATTCTATTTTTATTCTATTTCCAAAGGTTTGGGAAAAAAAGAAAATTCACTCCTGCATTATCTGTACACATGTCTGGTACATCATTTGATTTTCAAGTCTTACGTCTTCAAAGCTTCCACGACTGAGCAATAAAATGACGACTTAACTCCCCGGGTACGATGGCATGGTATGTGTCCTGCCCCTAAAGTGCGAGGTGAAAGGCCAGGCCATCATCAGTGTCAAGGGTCATGCCGTCGGACTCAAGGATCATGTCAATATCTGACAATCTTTCGTGTAAATATCACATTCAGTTCCTGGCATCCACACTCCTTTAAAGTATAACCAGCACTTTCCTCGAACTTTCCCGCCACTTCAAGTACTCATTATAGGAGGCCATTTCTTGGTCATCGAGGCCGTCAACGTGAGCTACAACCACCAACTCAGATATCTTTCAACACCTTCTTCAGGTTTTGTGATACCTTCTTCAGGTGTGTGACATCTTCTTCAGGTGTTGTGACACCTTCTTCAGGTGTTGTGACACCTTCTTCAGGTGTTGTGACACCTTCTTCAGGTGTTGTGACATCTTCTTCAGGTGTTGTGACACCTTCTTCAGGTGTTGTGACACCTTCTTCAGGTGTTGTGACACCTTCTTCAGGTGTTGTGTTACCTTCTTCAGGTGTTGTGACACCTTCTTCCGGTGTTGCGACATCTTCAGGTGTTGTGGATCATCCAAAGACCACGATGCCCTTTCACCACGCACATGGCACGTCTTCCTGCTGAACTCAACGCATCACTCATTGCTCCAACTGTTCCAGTCCCAACCCACTAGTTCCAGGACCAAACCCACTCGTTCCAGGGCCAAACCCACTCGTTCCAGGGCCAAACCCACTCGTTCCAGGCCGAACCCACTCGTTCTATGCCAAACCAACTCGTTCCAGGGCCAAATCCACCCGTTCTAGGCCAAACCCACTCGTTCCAGGCCAAACCCACTCGTTCTAGGCCAAACCCACTCGTTCCAGGGCCAAACCCACTCGTTCCAGGCCGAACCGACGCTAAAAACCTGACTATATCAGAAGTAGTTTGAAGCCGTTATGTTACCCACTGAACGAGTCGGAGTCCATAAACCACGGAACTGTCTCTTTATACTGACGGAGGAGACGTTCGTGTCCGGTGCCATCTGAGCTGAAGTAACCTTCTGGAGGAGGGTCGTGCTTCACACTGCTGCGCTCGAGACCTGCAGACCTGCTCCGAGCGTCGTCGGGGTGGTGGGCTGACGGACATACGGAACTACTACTTACAAGACGGGATCTGGCTACTGTGGGATCACCCGGTGTCCCTCTGAACCCTCGAAGCACTTCCGTGAAGCCTTGAACACCACACACACACACTGACTCTCACACCTTTGAGTTACTGCCCCACGAGGAAGCTCTTAGGGACCAGTGACCACGAAAGCTACGAACTCCTCCCTCATCTCTGAACCGCTGTTTTCCCACGTGAACAAACCCTTGAGGATCTTAGAATCCAAACTCAAAGTGATGAACTTACTTTCGGGAGATTGGATTCGCTCCTGATGCACCATCCGCTTCACGGAGGGCTGGTGTGTGTGTGTGTGTGTGTGTGTGTGTGTGTGTGTGTGCTCCAGGAGTACAGATGTCACCTGGGGCACCAACGAGAACTGCTCCACGGAATGCCCCGTGGAGCAGCAGCGAGTCGAGTTAAGACCCCCTAGCCTAAGGCACTGGTGCAGACTGCTGACACCCGCCCTCCTCCCACTCCTCCTGCCGACAAGTTCCCAGCTCCAGCGGGCAGACACCGCGCCATCCAAACCCACGGACGCACGAATGGCAGCGAGGATGACGAGATGGAACTAATGACATGAATTAAGAGGTACGAATTTTGACGTCTGAGGGGGAAGGACAAAAAAAAAAAAATCTAAATCAGAGTTTCAGCAAGACAGATGGCGTGAGCGATCTGATGAGAATGATGTGTTCTGTACGACATTATATAATGAGTGTAATACGTAATATAATCATATAATAACTGTAATGAATTAGTAGCAGTCTTTGCGTTGATGAATGATGGTGGTGGTGTGTGAATGGCGGCGGTGGTGATGACGCTGTGTGTTGTGTGAATGTTGGCGGTGGTGATGCTGTGTGAATGGTGGCGGTGGTGAAGCTGTGTTGTGTGTGAATGGTGGCGGTGGTGATGATGCTGTGTGGTGTGTGAATGGTGTCGGTGGTGGTGTTGATGCTGTGTGGTGTGTGAATGGTGGCGGTGGTGATGCTGTGTGAATGGTGGTGGTGATGACGCTGTGTGGTGTGTGAATGGCGGTGGTGGTGATGCTCTGTGGTGTGTGAATGGCGGTGGTGGTGATTCTGTGTGGTGTGTGAATGGTGGTGTTGGTGAGGCTGTGTGGTGTGTGAATGGCGGTGGTGGTGGTGTTGATGCTGTGTGGTGTGTGAATGGCGGTGTTGGAGTAGGCGAGAATAGGCACATTACACTCGCCTGATATCATGTCGTGCAGACTAACTAGTGGCGAAGTCACATTACTGGAGAGGACAGGGCATGAGCCTGGGAGACGGAGAAGCAGACAGACCAGACGCTCTCCACCAACCTCGGGGGAATTACTGGCTTGTCAGAACTTAATTCATGAATGAATAACATTCCACCACTCGTCATGTTAACCCAGAGGTTTTACACCGTAAAGTTATACAACGTAGTACATATCTAGGGTCGTTACTGTGAGAATTACCGTCCGCGGGTAACAGGGGAGCAATCACAGTCTATCAGGGCCACCTTAACCCTCTGACCTAAGCAGCGACGGCCTTGTGGGCTCAGTCCAGGCTGCATGTACAAGTGTCGTATTCAATACGATGAGGACACACCCACCTCGACCCAAGGTAGGTGGCCACTGTTATTCATAAACTGTGTGAGGGCCAGTGCGGCCGTGATGATGCTCCACGTTTGCGTTCGTGGTGAAAGAACAGACCCTACGGAGTTGAGGCGCTGGAGACCAGCCAGTAACAGCAGCAGACTTGTGCAGACACAACCACAAAACATGCCAAAATACCGTACCCTCCTCCCCCGCCACACAACGCAAGGGTAAGCCGATGCACTCCGTCTTGCGACCACCAGTTCTTGCATTACCTGGCCCGTGCTAATGGTCGACGATACATTGGCCTACTGGAGTGTTCTCGCCACCGTCACCTCCGGCGTCCCTCGTCCCCCGAGTTGCAGTTGGGCACCACAACCAAGCCGGACTCACCCGACCACAACCACACCAACAGCCACCACCGTCGCCGCCCCCCAGCCACAGTGAACATCATCAGCATGGCGCTGCACATCAACCTCGACGATGGGATGTGTTACAAAATAGTTCTTCTTCAGTGCTTGGTTTCAGCTTTTGACGGCATCCTAGTCGATAAACTGTGAACTGCTATCATTATCATTACGACAACTACAACCACTACAATCATTATGATTACGATTATCGGTATCATGCGTCCGTGATGCCTTCTTCTTACCTAACCAGTCTGGGCTGCCATCATCCAGTCTGTCCTTGTCCGGCTCTCAAGAGGGACTTGTTGTCCTTATGGGCCTTTCCGAACCCCCGTCCTGCCCTTGATGGGCCATGACGGAGGGAGGGAGTGAGGGAGTGTGTGGACGGGGACGAGGCAAGGCTAAGCATCAACACAGATCGCCTCCCGGGCCTTTACTCAGGCATGTGGGATTATCATATTAACAGAGTCAGTCCCACGTACCGACCTGGGATAAACCCTTTTGAGTGCGACGGTACAGCAACCATCACTGTGCACGACGGTACGACCATTTTAGCATGGCGGTGCGACCCGTTAATAGGACCGTGCGACCATCAAGCATGTCGGTGCGACCCTTGAGCACGACGGTACGACCCTTGAGCACGACGGTACGACCATCAAGCATGACGGTATGACCCTTGAGCACGACCCAAGAGTAAGGCTGTACGACCCACGAGCACGACGGTACGACAACCGGGAACGAAAGGCGAGACCAATGCGACTCTTGGGTGCGATGGCCTGGTGGCCTCTGACCTGGCCATCCAGGGTCGTGCCAATCGTCCGAAAGGAGGCTGAAGAAACGTGACCTGACTTTTCTATGTCACCACGAACGAACACCTGTACAGATGCATCCACGGAACATTCATACAAGTGTATCCACGGAACACCTGTACAGATGCCTCCGCGGAACACCTGTACAGATGTATTCTAAGGATTGACAGCCACCCCAGCTCCACGTTTGTTTACGCAGATGTCCAGGAAAACATCAAATCAGATCAAGGAAACTTTTACAAACGCATACACCTAAACGTAAACCTTGTTTACACCTTGCGTATATCTTACGTACATACACTCTACCTAATACATAATGTATACCATATACACCCATTACTCATACCTCATGTATACCTTGCGGTGAAAAAAAAGAAAAAAAAGAAAGAGCTTCCTGGATGGGTTCGATGTACTTCGAAATGCCCACCACGACTCGTGTAAAGTCTCGGTAGGTTTGGCAAGCGTGAATGTGAGGCAACTTTCCTAACACTTCTGGTGGCCCTGCTTGTATATAGTGCTACGCATCGCAATATGAAATCAATATAACCTTTACCACAACAAATGACGGGAAACACAACTGATATAACATGATCAATCTAACAGGGCTATCAACGCCAGGCCAGACTAATGGGGATTTCTCAAAATCCTTCGTCCGTGGTGTCATATTGTCTCGCACGAAAAGTGACAAGATACTTTTTTTTTCCCGCCCGTTTACCTCTTATGTTACCTTATGCATACCATACATGTATCCTGAGTATACCTTGGGTATACCGCGATAATCCTAGCCTCTCCCTCTCATGAACTATCGACATGCGTCCCAGCCATCAAGGTGTGGACCCAAGGCACCGTCAGGCTGCTGCCTCCCGCAGTTGCTTTGTTGAGGCTAGCCACTCGAGAATTGACCGTTATGATCCCTCCTTCCTCCCTGTGGATATTTTCATCCCCATTCCTGTAACCTTTCTAACTGTCGCATCTACACACAAGGGGGGAAGGAACCCTAATTTTTCTATTCCTTTGTCTATTTCTGTTACTTTTACCATCCTACATGGCTTGGCCTGGGGTTTGATCTGCCCATATCCACAGGTCTGCTACTCTGACAGTTCGGGACCAGTCCAAGATGCGGTTGCGCCTGTCCTCTGATCAGTCTGCCTATTGGAGGCCGCATGTGCAGCTATTTGTAGATAAGGTCTGCACTCGGTAACATTGTATTCGTGCAAGTCTTACCGCCTTGCACAGCGTCACCATTAGCTTTCCCTCTCTCTCTCTCTTCTTAAACGTTTGTAAAACCCAGCCTGCCATCTCTCTCTGCAACAGGCAACTGTTGCCCTGTTGTGTTCGCTGAGGGTGAGGTCGTCAACAATCATCACTCCCAGGGCCTTCCTCGCTGTTCTCATGCGATCACACGCCGTCCGTTTCTGTCCGCTATTCCGTAGAGTTCTTTTCACTTCTTTAGCTTTCCCGATGAGGGCAGTGTGGCAACCCCGTCACCACCGATAACCATGCTGTTGTCTTCAGCGAGGTCCCGTGGAAGACTTGGCTTCTGTCCGATGTTAATCACACATCGTCTTCCTCTGATAAGACTTCCATACTTAGTCTCTTATCATCTGGAGGAGATAACAGGAAACTGTGAAGGTGTGTAGCGACGCGTGTGGATGAGGATGGAGACTCGCTGTGTATTACTATGCGTACCTACATCGGAAACAAAACAAGTGTGTGTGTGTGTGATTGCCGTCTGTCTGATACGGGGGGATTGAGTCTTACAATCGTGTGGCCCAGTTTCTTAACCTTGTGTGTATATGTACCACGTCTTTACTCCTATGCATGATACACACACACACACACACACACACACACACACACACACACTCATAGTCACATATATTCCGGCGTAAGCCAGGTGTGTGTGTGTGTGTGTGTGTGTGTGTGTGTGTGTGTGTGTGTGTGTGTGTGGAGCATTTACGAAGATATGTATAGGGCGCGAGGCACGTAAGGCTGTGCTTCTCCCACAACCCAGCTTCATTTATTATTAATTTCTAATTACTCCTCTCTCTCTCTCTCTCTCTCTCTCTCTCTCTCTCTCTCTCTCTCTCTCTCTCGGGTGGTAGGGGAGGGGGTGTGTGTGCACATCAATAATAACAAAAAGGACGCCCACCCTCTACCCACGCCCCATGATGCAGCGGGAAGTACGACCGCGAGTATAAATCTGCTCTTTAGGTAGCAAGTCAGCGACCGAGGAATCAAGTCTAGCGAGACACACCCCAAGAAAAAAAAAAAGAAAAAAAAATGTCGAATGCCTCTGATTAATTCCCTTTCGCAAGGAGTCTTGACCTTCTGCAGTAGTAAAGGCAACAACAGCTGCTACCCTCTCCTTCCTCCCTCCTCCTGCTTCTGCTGCAGGCGGGTACTTTCCTCCCTGTGCTCCCTGGCCTCATCGTGACATGAGATCACTCTCCCTGGACTCGGTATATGAGTGCTGGCGGCGGAGGGGCGCTCCGCTCCCAGAAGGCATAGCAAAGGGTGCGCGCACGTCCACTCACAGGACACGTCAGCCAGCCAGCCACACACTGCGCATTCATTACGTATTATGCGAGTCCCTCGCGCCTTCGTCCCAGCCGCTCAACTCTGTTCATCAACCTCGACTCTTCGACTGGCTTAGCCTCAGGAGGTTCTGTCCGGCAACCTGCGTCTTGGGGTGTGACGACCAGGCAATCATACACAAGGGTTCGCAAACCCCGGCCTCAAAGGACCGGAGCGTCGTGGCCAAGGGTCGTAACGTCGTCCTGAAGGTCCAGTGTCGTTCTCAAGGGTCGTAACGTCATTCTGAAGGTCCAGTGTCGTTCTCAAGGGTCGTAGCGTTGTCCTGAAGGTCCAGTGTCGTTCTCGAGGGTCGTAGCGTCGTCCTGAAGGATTAAGTGTCGTGTTCAAGGGCCATACCATCGTCCTCGGGGATCACGGCGTCGTGCTCAAGGGTCGTGCCGTCGTGCTCAAGGGTCGTGCCGTCGTGCTCAAGGGTCGTGCCGTCGTGCTCATCGGTAGTGCCGTTGTGCTCAACGGTCGTACCGTCCTGTTCAAGGGTTAAGCCAGAGCATTTACACAGGAACAGGTTCACACCACACCTCCCCCGTCAGAATTAAGACTTCCTCCCAACTGACACGATCTTTACATCTCGGACACCGGGGAGCTGCCCACAGCGGCTGGTGTCAGATCCCGCCCCGGGCCCTCTCCCTCCCTCTCATCTGGTGTCGCATTCTGACACAACGTCCTAAACTCCTTAATTGACAAACCGGTTTAGCACTATTTTTCAAAAGACGTGGCCTCACTCGTCCAAACTCTGGTCGGTAGCGAGTCCTCCTGACGTGAGGTTTCACAGATAACTGCAGGCCAAGAGGAGCATGGCTGCGCGTTGTTTTGGCAGGTGGGGGACGTGGCCGCGTTATCACCCGGGAGTCTTTCCTGTCTTGGCTGTTAACAGATCCAAATTAAGATGATTCTTGCCAGTGGCTGCTGTGTGGGCAACAGTGATGCGGAAGTTGCATTCTGTTAACTATAATAAAAGATGACTGACGTGGAACTCCTTAGTGACTGTGTACTGGTGTCAGTGTGTCCAGTGTACTGGTGTCAGTGTGTCCAGTGTACTGGTGTCAGTGTGTCCAGTGTACTGGTGTCAGTGTGTCCAGTGTACTGGTATCAGTGTGTCCAGTGTACTGGTGTCAGTATGTCCCGTGTAGTGGTGTCAGTGTGTCCAGTGCACTGGTGTCAGTGTGTCCAGTGTACTGGTGTCAGTATGTCCCGTGTAGTGGTGTCAGTGTGTCCAGTGTACTGGTGTCAGTATGTCCCGTGTAGTGGTGTCAGTGTGTCCAGTGTAATGGTGTCAGTGTGTCCAGTGTACTGGTGTCAGTGTGTCCAGTGTACTGGTGTCAGTATGTCCCGTGTAGTGGTGTCAGTGTGTCCAGTGTACTGGTGTCAGAGGCGTGATGGGAATAGTGTAGGCTGGTAACACAGGCCGGGACTAGTTCATTAATATCCCAGTATTGGAAGCATGAAGTCCTGAGTCATCATATCCCGGCCGCCGCCGCTCCGGGTCTGGCCAGGCCTCTGGTTCCTGAGGCGAGGCGCTGCCTCCTCCCGCAGGCGTCCATGGCGAGGCAGGGCCAGCCCGGCACCTGCCCGCCGTCCGTGATCAAGACCGCGGCGGAGGGTACGTTGTGGGAGACGACCGAGCACCTCCGAGGGTACCACGACGCCGGTACGACCCCTTGGACTGGTCGCTGACCTGTCCCTTTGAGACGAGAGTCCCGATCGAGGGCCAGGCAGTCGTGCCTCAACACCACGACGGGTGTAAAGAGACGCAATCAGATCACATACTGCCAGTCGCTATACGGAAGGAGTTAAGACAGATTTAGAGATCTATGCATTGCTCTCTCTCTCTCTCTCTCTCTCTCTCTTTCTCTCTCTCTCTCTCTCTCTCTCTCTCTCTCTCTCAGCTGGGTCTGGGGGAGGGGTGTGGAGTGGTTTCCACGGAACTCGGAGCAGCAAGTAACACCGTCGACGAGTGTGCTCCTCTGGTGCTGGCATCTCCGCCTTTGTGACTACCGGGCAACACGAGGGAGAGCAAGTAGCGCGGCCGGGAGGTTTGTTGGCATCTCCGTGCACCGTGCAACACCACGGAGCAGCAGGTAAACGAGGTCGAAGGTGTTATCTGCACACCCGAATCTTGCCGGGGAGCACGGAGCAGCAAGTAACGCGTTGGTCCGGACCAATACAGACCAGTGTGTCTACTGGGGTAAGCCAGCCTGAATTATTAAGCTGCAGGCTTGCTACGTGGCCAGTGCTAACGCTGTGTTGAGGGGTAGCTGGGTGTGTCCATGCTGTGTTGAGGGGTAGCTGTGTGTGTGCATGCTGTGTTGAGGGGTAGCTGTGTGTGTGCATGCTGTGTTGAGGGATAGCTGGGTGTGTGCATGCTGTGTTGAGGGGTAGCTGTGTGTGTCCATGCTGTGTTGAGGGGTAGCTCTGTGTGTGCATGCTGTGTTGAGGGGTAGCTGGGTGTGTGTGCATGCTGTGTTGAGTGGTAGCTGGGTGTGTGCATGCTGTGTTGAGGGGTAGCTAGGTGGGTGCATGCTCTGTTAAGGGTAGGTATGTGTGCAAGATTCTGTGTTGAGGGTAGCTATGTGTGCAAGCTGTGTTAAGGATAGCTATGCGTGCATGCTGCTGTGTTAAGGATGGCTGTGCGTGTGTATGCTGTGTTTGAGGCGGCTGTTTGTGCATGCAGTGATGAGGCCGGCATGTATGCACGTTCAGTTGCCAGTGGCTGTGTGTATATGCATGCTGTGTTGAGAGCAGCTGTGTGTGTGTGTGTGTGTGTGTATGCTGTGTTGAGGGTAGCCGTGTGATCATGCCGTGTTAACGTCGACTAACACGAGAGTTGTATGGACTACCCTGTTGACACTGAAGCCTGCGGTGGGGTGGCAGTGTCTGGCTTGAGGAGCAAGCATAGCAAGGCCTGGTTAGGTTGGTTCCTGTCATGGCCGTTGAGACTACTACTACTACAACTACCACTATTACTACTATCACTACTACTACTAATGGGTAGTCAATGAAGTCACTGGAGGCAAAGGTCGAAAACGTAGTGTATATATCACTTCAAACGCTGGCGTTACAGAGATACAACAGACAGTCGTTATTACACAATCATGTGACGCTGTTCACACTGGCTGGCAAGGGGGCTGTTCTTGTAGCGGTCGGGAAGAACTCTGTGAACCTCCAGACAACGGTGATGCCGACCTACAGCCCAGGAGACGAGGGATCTCTAGCGGCGGGAGGCGACGGTGGGCTGGGTATGGTGCAGTAGCTTCTTCCCCGAGACGGTAAGTTAGAGGCCCAGGTGGTAATGGTTGGAGGTTGTCGGGAGGACTGGTGTGCTGGGCGAGAGACCGAGGATGATCTTGCATGCCCGCTTCTGCACCTTTCCTGGTAATCCCTGTTGTGTGGCGGAGAGGGAAGGAGGGGGGCAACCAGGCTCCGAGGACTGAACGACCTGGAGGAGGGATGAGGCATGTGAGACAGCAAGGGCTTCGGAGAAGGAAGGCTAGAAGCGCGGCTGATGCGTGTGACTTCACCTCCTACTGAGACCAAGACGGTGGCTTTGTAAGCTGAGGCGGCGGCGCTGAGCTGTGGTGGGACTTACGTTCTCTTGGCTAGGCTGGGGGAAGTGGCCATCCCAACGCTAGGCCGGGGGAGGTGGCCATGCCAACGCTAGGCCGGGGGAGGTGGCCATGCCAACGCTAGGCTGGAGGAGGTGGCCATGCCAATGCTAGGCTGGAGGAGGTGGCCATGCCAACGCTAGGCTGGGGGAGGTGGCCATGCCAACGCTAGGCTGGGGGAGGTAGCCATGCCAACGCTAGGCTGGGTGAGGTGGCCATCCAACGCTAGGCTGGGGAAGGTGGCCATACCAATGCTAGGCTGGGTGAGGTGGCCATGCCAGCGGTAGGATGTCTTGGTATACAAAGGTGTTCAAACAACAAGAGTCCACTGGGTCCCCATCGAGGTTGTCTGTGACAGCGGAACAGATCTGGATACTCGTGGATCACACATGTAAGCGACAAAGACATACAGATGTTGTGGAAGGCAAGAGCCAGCACACATTTCCTTATGATTATCCAAGAAGGTGGAAATGTCATTCGCAGACCTAAATACAAACTCTCATACCTGGCACCTAACCTTACCTATGGCACTGCTTTCAGTACATAATTCATAAATTCCTGTCGAGGAAGATGTACTTCGTCTCATTCCAGGGCAAAGCATTAGCCAAAGCGTTTGCCTCCACTGCGAAGCCTCTGATGTTTGAGGACATATTACCACTGTGAAGTGCTAGGTTGTCGTGTACACATGACCACCCCTGCGGAGACATATTGCCACTGTGAACGCTGGGTTACTTGGACATCCCTACCATCGTGTAGACAAGGGCATATGTGGACATATTCTCCACGCAAGACTGGTGGCTGTGCGTCACCACCGTGTGTACCATGCAGTGTGTACATACGAGGAGGGTGGTGGTCAGGTGGTGTATGTGTGTGTGTGTGTGTGTGTGTGTGTGTGTGTGTGTGTGTGTGTGTGTGTGTGTGTGTGTGTGTGTGCTAGGCCGGAGTTAAGCAGGCAACCCCTCACAAATCACCGTAAAGACCACATAAATCATAATAAACAGATGTTCCTCCGGCAACCAAGCTTCAGGAGGGGGGTCTGTTCCTGGTGAGTGGTGCGGTCCGCGTTCCCTGGTTTTTCTTGGTGAGTGGCGCGGTCCGCGTTCCCTGGCTGCTCTTGGTGAGTGGCGCGGTCCGCGTTCCCTGGCTGCTCTTGGTGAGTGGCGAGGTCCGCGTTCCCTGGTTTTTCTTGGTGAGTGGCGCGGTCCGCGTTCCCTGGCTGTTCTTGGTGAGTGGCGCGGTCCGCGTTCCCTGGCTGCTCTTGGTGAGTGGCGCGGTCCGCGTTCCCTGGCTGCTCTTGGTGAGTGGCGTGGTCCGCGTTCCATGGCTGCTCTTGGTGAGTGGCGCGGTCCGCGTTCCCTGGCTGCTCTTGGTGAGTGGCGCGGTCCGCGTTCCCTGGTTGCTCTTGGTGAGTGGCGCGGTCCGCGTTCCCTGGCTGCTCTCTTGGTGAGTGGCGCGGTCCGCGTTCCCTGCTTCAGTTTGAAGGAGCGTCCGCCGATACCGTTGTCCATCAGGGATCCGGACGGCAGTTAAAACCGTTGACTGTACATACTTGCTCTACAAAACTCCCGACGTGGGGGTGTACCAAGCAACGTGGGCGTCGTGGGCGGCTCGTGCAGGGCGCCGCTGGTGATCAATGTGCACACCGTCCGCGGGGAATCACCAGCAGCAGCGACCACGGCCGCTCCGGAGGTCCTGGAGGCGCCCACCGCCGCATCAAATATTCAGCCCGTCCCCACGCCCGCCCTCACGACCCTGCCTCACGCTCCGCTCGCCTGTCTTGCCTCCCGCACTCTACCAGCCCCTCCCCTCCACCCGTCCCTCGCCCCTCAACACAACCCCACCTCACGCCAGGATGTCTCGGTCGCCGCACCTCACAACCACCCCTCATGCCTGGCTCTCTCGGCCGCCGCACCTCACAACCACCCCTCACGCCTGGCTCTCTCGGCCGCCGCACCTCACAACCATCCCTCATGCCTGGCTCTCTCGGCCGCCGCACCTCACAACCACCCCTCATGCCTGGCTCTCTCGGCCGCCGCACCTCACAACCACCCCTCATGCCTGGCTCTCTCGGCCGCCGCACCTCACAACCATCCCTCATGCCTGGCTCTCTCGGCCGCCGCACCTCACAACCACCCCTCATGCCTGGCTCTCTCGGCCGCCGCACCTCACAACCATCTCTCATGCCTGGCTCTCTCGGCCGCCGCACCTCACAACCACCCCTCGTGCCTGGCTCTCTCGGCCGCCGCACCTCACCAATACTGTGTGACCTCTCTTGACCTACTGTGACCCAGACTCCACTAACAGCTGGCTCTGGGACCTTACCTTCCCTTACGATGGCTTTGGAGGTCTCCTACCCCCCCTCCCCCCACAGCTGGCTCTGGGACTTCACGTATACCTTACAAAGGCTTGGGATGTCTTCCATCCCAAGAGCTCCGGGTCTGGGACCAAGCTACCGTCTTCCTCCGCTGTTCCATCCGCTGACTGGGAGCTGCGGCCAGCAAGTCGAGGTCAAATTTTCATCTCGGCCCACGGGTTTACCGGCGTGTCTTTCCTCATGTACACTGCTCCCAAGATGTCCCCTCAGGTAAACACAGACCTCTTGCTCTCTGCCGCCTTATGCGAGGTTGGGCCTTTACCCCCAGGAAGAACAATTGTTCAACAACGTTCATCTGTTCAACTTCCAAGTCTCCAGCAAGGGCCATTGTTCATCAACGTTCATACTGTTCAACTTCCAAGTCTCCAGCAAGGGCCATTGTTCATCAACGTTCATCCTGATCGACTTCCAAGTCTCCAGCAAGGGCCATTGTTCATCAACGTTCATCCTGATCGACTTCCAAGTCTCCAGCAAGGGCCATTGTTCATCAACGTTCATCCTGTTCAACTTCCAAGTCTCCAGCAAGGGCTATTGTTCATCAACGTTCATCCTGATCAACTTCCAAGTCTCCAGCAAGGGCCATTGTTCATCAACGTTCATCCTGTTCAACTTCCAAGTCTCCAGCAAGGGCCATTGTTCATCAACGTTCATCCTGTTCGACTTCCAAGTCTCCATCAAGGGCCATTGTTCATCAATGTTCATCCTGTTCGACTTCCAAGTCTCCAGCAAGGGCCATTGTTCATCAATGTTCATCCTGTTCAACTTCCAAGTCTCCAGCAAGGGCCACTGTTCAACAACGTTCATCCTGTTCGACTTCCAAGTCTCCAGCAAGGGCCATTGTTCATCAATGTTCATCCTGTTCAACTTCCAAGTCTCCAGCAAGGGCCATTGTTCAACAACGTTCATCCTGTTCAATTTCCAAGTCACACTCACTTTCTCAGATCTGAAGATTCTTATCAAGCTTAACTGTCTTGGTTTGTATAAACGATCTAAAACAAATTCTAATTTCCCATTCTAAAATCTAATTCTTAGCCAATATGCGTACTCAATACCTGTGGCTTTTACAGCAGTAAGAGGCGAACCCTGCACTCCAAGACCAACTCTACAACGCTATATGTTATCTTTTCATCAGCATATAACCCCAAGACCCATTTCCCTAATTGGGCTCCCCGCAGGTCTAAGTCTGCGCTACTTCCGGTAGCAGAGGAAGGATGGACTCCTAAGGAGGCGGGTTTCCACTTATTGCGTTACCACAGGCAGGCGTTCCTAAAGAAGGATCTTGGTTCCCAGTCTCTTTCACGGCCACGTTCATGTGTCTACGTAAACACAGTCAATATATCAAACGACTCAAGAAAATGGGTTGTAAAAAGGTTCTTTGCTTTAGCTATCTTTAATGGTTGGAAATATAGCTAAGAAAGATGTTAATACGTGTTCTTGTAGCAGGCAGGAACTAGTGAGACAACACTAGGAACTAGTGAGACAACACTAGTGTTCCTGCAGGAACCATTGAGACAACACTAGTATTGTCTGGTAGAATACTTGGAGAACTACAACTACGGAATCCTACAAAAACTGAGAAAAAAATTATGCCTGAAAAATACCCGGGAACCCTAAACTCACCTTAAGGGAGGCCTCAAAACACTGAAAACAAAGGTGGAAAAACGAGCTACAGTAAGGAAGAACAAAGATCAGAGAAGTGTGGCAGTGCAGGACAAACTCAGCGGCAGGGAGAGAGAGAACCATGTGAACAAACGGAGGAGGGACCATGTAGCCTCCTTGAAGAACCCCGGACGAGACTCCACCCCCTTTTCCCCCGTACAACCTCAACACATGCAGATGTTTCTTACCCTCGCTGACGCGGGGAGCCTTTCCTGACGTTCGACAACCATAACGGAGCTACACTCACCTGTTGAGAGAGGGAGAAAAACATACTGTTAATACGAGTTAAGGAAATGAATAGGGGAAAAAAACTGCTCAGCATACATCAGTACACAAGCTGAAACTCCCTAAGACTTTGCCAAACACGAAAAAATAATTTATCCGTCGATAATTATACAAGCCGAAGAAATGTATATAATAATAATAATAATAAATAATAATAATAATAATAATAATAATAATAATAATAATAATAATAATAATAATAATAATAATAATTGACCCATTACGACCGTATATAATCAATAAATAAGACGTGAACGGTTCTTGGCCGCATGGTGAAGGCCTGACCAACAACCTCCCTGTCCTTGGCCTGACCAGCGACCTCTCCCTGTCCTTGGCCTGACCAACGACCCTCCCTGTCCTTGGCCTGACCAGCGACCTCGCCCTGTCCTTGGCCTGACCAACGACCCTCCCTGTCCTTGGCCTGACCAACGACCTCGCCCTGTCCTTGGCCTGACCAACGACCTCGCCCTGTCCTTGGCCTGACCAACGACCTTTCCCTGTCCTTGGCCTGACCAACGACCTCCCCCTGTCCTTGGCCTGACCAACGACCTCGCCCTGTCCTTGGCCTGACCAACGACTCTCCCTATCCTTGGCCTGACCAACGACCTCTCCCTGTCCTTGGCCTGACCAACGACCTCTCCCTGTCCTTAGCCTGACCAACGATCCTCCCTGTCCTTGGCCTGACCAACACCTCTCCCTGTCCTTAGCCTGACCAACGATCCTCCCTGTCCTTGGCCTGACCAGCGACCTCTCCCTGTCCTTGGCCTGCCCAACGACCTCTCCCTGTCCTTGGCCTGACCAGCGACCCTCCTGTGTTTGTCCTCGGCGCTACTCTCTCCGTGTGACGTCACCCCGCTTTTGGTCGCTGGAGAGTGTGTTCGCTACATACGTGTATCCAGTTTGCTGTCTGCCAGGCATTCGGTCGGTGGTAGGTAAATAAACACGGGATTTATGGTAATGTATGCTTGAGGAGTGACAGGTGCAGTCAGTCTCCGTCCCTCCATGGCTATAGTGTAAATATGATCGCTTGAGGGGGGTAGGGATGGAGGCCCTCCCGCTGTCAGTGTAAACTAGATCACCAGTGTGAGTATGGGACACACACACACACACACACACACACACACCAGGACGAACAAATAGAAACACACAAGTAAACGCACAAGCACCCACATATAAGACACACACACACACACACACACACACACACACACACACACACTCCATCAACCCCTTCTCGCCTCTGTTCAACAAGTTAACATTTACGTCCCCAAGATAAAGAAAGTAATAATAATAATGATGATGATGATGATAATAATAATAATAATAATAATAATAATAATAATAATAATAATACATATTCAAGCTAAGTGCTGCATTTATCAACAGCTTCACATTATCATCACTACCATCATTACCATCAACACTACACTTAATAGTCACTGTTAGCATCATTCTCAGGTAACATTTCTCGTGGGTGTGTGGCAGGCACGTCTACAGGGGCCTACAGATCCCATGGGACGGTAAACCTACGCCCACTGTCTACAACCAACTCTGTCCATTGCATTCAACGTCTCCACCAACTTCAAGGTGTCCAATGTAGCCACTATGTCCATTATGCCTACAGTGTCCAGGATAAGGTGTTGGGGACGTAACTCCTTCCTCCACCACTATCACCCACAATCGCTCCCTCACCGGGGACACTGCCAAAGGGTGATCCATAGTTCAATACAAGGGATTCCCTGACTGCACACGTCAGAACTGTCCCAAGATGCTGACAGGTGTATCAATTATACCCCATACCGACACGAACAGAGTCGTGATTCACGAAGGGCATTGGCGAGATGCCCAACACGTCCCGTACCTAATCCATGCACGGCTGGACAGGCCAATTATGGCTTTTCCACACACCACCACATGGGCGCAACACCAACAGCTTGAGTCGAATACAACACCTTGTTATCAAGGAAGGGGCACTGGGATCTCACCGCCTCATCGCTCACCAGAAACGCCAACACTTCTGTTACATTACTGAGGAGTCGGTGGGAAATGTCCCCCCCCCCAGTCGTACTGACCTTGAGGATTCCTGGTGGATCTGTCGACCGACCGAACGCCCTCAGAGCTCCTTCCACTCCCTGGCCATCTAGATATTACTAGTCAGTCCTACCTACATCTTAATGCCACATCTCAGTGCTCGTGAGAATGCATCAAAATCATACGTCAAAGACGGTCAACACGTTCGTGAAAAAAACCCTTGTTTTACGTGATTCCAAACTTTGCATCCTTCTGATTTTTCTACCAGGAATGACTCAGAAGACCTCCAGAGGCCACACGGTAGACCAAGGCACGCTATAAACTGGATGGCATCTTTTTAACTGAAGACCAATACGACCATTGTATAGTCCTTCCACTGCATGGCCTTAAGGGAACACCTTGATGTCACTGTGGCGACTTATCTGAAGTCAGTTTCTGGAGACATCTTCGGATTTGTGTTCCTCGGGTCAAAGGACAAGACTCGCATTACAAGATGGCTTCTCGCGAGCGTGGTTTGTCAGGAACTCTCACCTCGGGCGGACTAGACGTGGCTGTGATGCCGAACTGCAACTCGGGGACGAGGGATCTCAGCCGGCGTGAGGTGAAGGCGTTGTGCTGAGCGCCTCTTGACGGGTGATACAGGGAGGAGGACAGATAGATCGCTCTGACATGCTCTTATCTGCACCTTGTTTGGTAGCCGCTGTTTTGTGGCGGGGAGGGAGGAAGGCCAGGCGGGGGAGGCACGAGCGAGTTCGGAAAGAATGGAAGTTGTCTTAGAGTTGAGGGGCAGTGAGTCCAGGTGTCTTGCCTCAACTCTGGACGCACCTCCTCCAAGGCGCAGGTGGTACAACAGATGGAGTGGTGTAAGAAATGAAATATGGAAGGCCTAGAGATAGGAGGACCAGGTGGTACAGCAGATGGTGTGGTGTATGAGTGAATTATGGAAGTGCTCAGGTGGTGCAACAGATGGTGTGGTGTATGAGTGAATTATAGAAGGCTCAGGTGGCACAACAGATGGTGTGGTGTATGAGTGAATCATGGAAGGCTCAGGTGGTACAACAGATGGTGTGGTGTACGAGGTAAATTATGCAAGGCTTAAATGGTGCGACAGATGGTGTGGACGGGTGCGAGATTGACGGGTGTGAGGAGGAAGGGTGCGGGGAAAACAGATGTGAGTGGGACGGGAGCGATAAGGACGGGTGTGAGGGAGACGGGTACGAAGACAGGTGTAAGGAGAAAGGTATGAGGAGGAAGGGTCTGAGGGAGACGGGTGCGAGATGAAGGGTGAGTGTGTGTGTGTGAGGGGGACGAGTGTATTGCAGAGATAGAGGCAGAGACAGAGAGAGGGAGAGAAGGGTGTGTGTGTGTGTGTGTGTGTGTGTGTGTGTGTGTGTGTGTGTGTGGAGCCCCTCTGGGGAAACCTGTACTGCGGGCCTGGACGCACCAAACATGGCGAACAACACTCCTCCTCCTGCAGGCTCCTCTTCCTGGACACCTGGGGGTCGACATGTTTGTCGTCAGGTGGATGCACTTCCCCGCGACTGCGTCAGGAGGAGGGCCCTACACTGCGTCAGGAAGACGACCCTACACTCACGCCCTACATTACGAGTTCCCTCCTCCACTCCCACCTTCGGCTATAAACACCAGCGCACGTTTCTCCCTCATCTCAGGATACACAGGTTCCACCACGGGTGCCACAGCTGGTATCCCCGACCGTCAGTCTCCACCACCACACGCAGGTGAAGTCCCTCCCTCTCTCTCTCTCTCTCTCCTGCTGGCGGCCACGACGCTAGCTAGTGTCCTTTATGTCCACGGGCGCGGCGCTCCACCGCTCGCCACTCTACGGGCCTGTCTACTCCATTTTCGTAGTTATTTGTCCCAATCTTTAAATAGGTTGTTTGTGGGGGCGATGGTGGTTGTGGTGGTGGCTGTAGGGGGTGAGGGCTTGGATAGGTAAAGGTACATTCGAGGAACACAAGAGAGAGAGAGAGAGAGAGTATGTATGTATGTGTGGTACTGGAAGTACTGTCGTGTGTGGATGGTTTGCTGCATACAGTGTTTTTGGTGCCTTATTCACATATTACTCAAAGCAGACTGGGTAAATTATGGGTGAGAAACACCTCTGTGTGTGTGTGTGTGTGTGTGTGTGTGTGTGTGTGTGTGTGTGTGTGTGTGTGTGTGTGTGGGTGTTTAGTAATGCGCCTTGGTTTACGAAGGATATTGGCTAGGCTAAACTAAGGAGTCTTCAGTGTGTATACCGATGGACGACTGGAGCCTCCCTCGGGTCTCTGAGACTCCAGGAGAACCAAGTGTTTTTCCATATTAGTCCTACTGTCCAGGTCTTGAGTCCTACTGTCCAGGTCATGAGTCCTACTGTCCAGGTCTTGAGTCCTACTGTCCAGGTCATGAGTACCTACTGTCCAGGTCATGAGTCCTACTCTCCAGGTCATGAGTCCTACTGTCAAGGTGTGAACCACCTCTACAGTTTATGCTTCCGTTTGTCGTTGTCTCCGTCATGTTTTCACGTCGCGTCGCTCCCCTGCATTATGGACCAACTGGTTTGACCTTCGGTCGTTCATGTCGTTCTTCAGCATTTCCCACCTGGGGAGGGGGGGACCTCCCACGTGGGGGGGATACCTCCCATGTGTGACCAATGGCAAGCCTGAGGCCAGCGTGGCCACAGGCCTCGCCCACCACGCCAGACCGCCGGCGTCCAACCAGGAGCCAGCCACCACGTCCGTCTGAAGAGTCTTCTTAGAACCGAACGCAGCGGCGACGCCTGCGACTCCTTCACCATCCCATGACCAACTTTCGCCCACGACTTGGGGAGAGAAATAGCTATCAAGGCCCATGAAAATAACCTAAGAGGCAAAAGTTTTGGTGTCATGAATTGCTGAGCCATGACCAATCAGGTCGGGTCCTGACTGTGACGCAAGGTGAGCAGCTGAGCACCGCAGCTGAGGACCCAATCAGGTAGATCGCTGGCCATGGCGTCGTGTGTGATACTCCTTTCTTCCCCGCCAAACGACGGGGCTATGGAGTCCCCTCCCCCCCATCCAACACTCCTGGAAACATCCTATGTACGTCCTCTAGGGCGTCAGGCCCTCAGCTTCCAACCCGCAGGATGCGGGCGAGGCGCTCAGGGACACACGATCAAAGGAAGGATGGCTCCCTCCCTCTCTCTCTCTCTCTCTCTCTCTCTCTCTCTCTCTCTCTCTCTCTCTCTCTCTCGGGCACCACCTCAGAGGTACCCCACCCCCCCTCGTGGCCTCATCGACCATAGGACTCCAGTCCTGTCGAGGCACGACGTGGATCATCTGTATTCGGCAGGCGTCCGCGTACTCCCGGACGTACGCGCCATCTATCTACGGTTACCGGGCGTATTTATCATGCGTCTACGGTTACCGGACGCACTTGTCATACGTCTACGGTTACCGGACGTACTTGTCATGCGTCTACGGTTACCGGACGTACTTGTCATGCGTCTACGGTTACCGGACGTACTTGTCATGCGTCTACGGCTACCGGACGTACTTGTCATGCGTCTACGGTTACCGGACGCACTTGTCATGCGTCTACGGTTACAGGACGCACTTGTCATGCGTCTACAATTACCGGACGCACTTGTCATGCGTCTAAGGTTACCGGACGTACTTGTCATGCGTCTACGGCTACCGGACGTACTTGTCATGCGTCTACGGTTACCGGACGCACTTGTCATGCGTCTACGGTTACCGGACGCACTTGTCATGCGTCTACGGTTACCGGACGCACTTGTCATGCGTCTACAATTACCGGACGCACTTGTCATGCGTCTACGGTTACCGGACGCACTTGTCATGCGTCTACAGTTACCGGACGCACTTGTCATGCGTCTACGGTTACCGGGCGTACTTACCAAGTGTCTACGGTTATCGGGCGTTCTTGCCGGGTGTCTACGGTTACCGGACGCACGCGGAAACTACCGCCGGTTACCTCGATGTCCTTGCCAGGTGTTTACGGTTACCGGATGTACGTGCCAGCCGGCTACGAACACCCAAGAGCAAGTGACAGCAACCCACGGACGCATAGGGGAGAGCCACGGTCGCTCCAGCCAGAGCAGCCGTGTCGAAATGAAAATTCTGCTTCTTAAAACACGAGACCAAAAAATTAGTGCTACATTTACCTGTGACATGAGTCATGTCAGGCCACTCACCCCTGGGGGCCACATCTCCACCCCCGCCTGATAGACGTGTCAAGTATTCCACCTAGGCTGGGGGTGTCAAGTGTTCCACCTAGCTTGGAGGTGTCAAGTGTTCCACCTAGGCTGGAGGTGTCAAGTGTTCCACCTAGGCTGGAGGTGTCAAGTGTTCCACCCAGGCTGGGGGTGTCAAGTGTTCCACCTAGGCTGGGGGTGTCAAGTGTTCCACCTAGGCTGGAGGTGTCAAGTGTTCCACCTAGGCTGGAGGTGTCAAGTGTTCCACCTAGGCTGGAGGTGTCAAGTGTTCCACCCAGGCTGGAGGTGTCAAGTGTTCCACCTAGGCTGGAGGTGTCAAGTGTTCCACCCAGGCTGGGGGGTGTCAAGTGTTCCACCTAGGCTGGAGGTGTCAAGTGTTCCACCCAGGCTGGGGGTGTCAAGTGTTCCACCTAGGCTGGGGGTGTCAAGTGTTCCACCTAGGCTGGAGGTGTCAAGTGTTCCACCTAGGCTGGAGGTATCAAGTGTTCCACCCAGGCTGGGGGGTGTCAAGTGTTCCACCTAGGAGTACGGGGAGTCAGTTATTACATCTCGAGCTGGAAATCTCAAACGTTACGTTCTGGCTGGGCAAATGTACTCATATATGTGGCAGGAGACATACGTGGTACGTGGGAGGGGGGAACGGATGCGCCCCAACATGTAATCCCGACCCGCAGGTCATCCGGGATACGTGGCCATAATTCAAGACGTCTTAGGAATGAGAGATAAGTTCGCACAGGCTTGGTCACGCACGATTCCTCGCCGCCCCGCAGCATAAATAGAATATCAATAAAACTAAAAACCAAAGTGCGACAGAAATACATTAATTAACGCTAACCCCCCTGAACCACGACGGTGCGACCCCCTGAGCACGACGGTACGACCCTTGAGCACGACAGTACGATCTTTGGGAACGGCGCGCGTGTCGGGTTTCTGGGCATAGGTATCCGATCCTTGGGTATGACGGCCAGGCCAAAAGGCTCCGTCGTTAGGGCTCGTATACCGTCGTGTTCGTGGAAGTAAGAGCTCAGGTTGGGACATCTTAAGTCGGGGACATACCACAGGGAAGGGGCGCGCCGGGGCGGACGAGGACGAAGCAAAGTGGCTTCATCTTCAGACCTTTATGAATGGGGGTGACGGCCATCGCCATACCTCATTAAACATGCACAAGTCAACAGAGGTTAGCGTGGGTCAACTCGGCGTCTCATCACATAGATCTGGGTACGAGGACGCCTGGTGGCCTCAATCTTGGAATCATGACTAAGTCATTATTTTGTCAGCTGTTGTCCCCCGGAGTCAGAGAGAGGGTGTGTGTGTGTGTGTGTGTGTGTGTGTGTGCAGCTCCAGCCAGCCTCCAGCCGGTGCTAGGGGGTTCGACAGACTGAGCAGCAAGTCTCGTCATCAGGGCTGATCCAAATGCAAACAGATACAAGGGAGATAAAGTGCTGGACCTGCGAATGTACACACGAGTACGCCATTCGGCTTCGTCTTAAGCTGAGGAGGTATCAGAAAGCCATCTAAAGCCGGTGAATATATACCCGAGGGATTGGCCAGGGTAATTAAACGACCCTAAATGATTAGACAATGTGATCCGAACCAATTTGGTTAAGCCAACGCACGACATCATCCCCCCCTCCTTCCCGAATCTCATCTGCACCAAAACAATTCAAACGTATGACTCTCACTTCGACAAAGTTCTTTGGAGGGAACTTTTACAAAGTTCCAGGTGGACCTGAGTCTGTCGTTCGCTAGGGACCAAACGAGCCCCCCCCCCTTCCCCAATCACCACAACAGAACCCCCAATCACCAAAACAGAAAGATAAACAGTGAAGACATACCGAATAATATAGATAGATATGTGACAGACTCGTTCCACCCCTTCACCACTACGTCAAACCAACGCTTTTTTTTCTTCCTTTTTTCCGTTAAAGGCATCGGCCACAGGCACTGGTGTCCATATTAAAGGCACCGACCGACCACGGCCACCGGTGTCCACACTTTAGGGGGCCGAGGTCCGCTGGGGAAACACGGGACCATGGACCGTTCCCCAGGTGATGGCAGACCCACCCGCCTCCCTCCCTGACTCACTAAGGACTCCAAGGAATGTGGGCGTGGATGGGGAAAGAGGCGGTTGTCGTGTGGTGTGTGTGTGTGGACACGGCATGATACCCATTGCCACTACTCGCATTCTGTCGCCATGTGCAGCATCACGACGCTTGAAATCAGGAGTACAGTGGAACAATCTGCCTCGTGTGACGCTACCAGGCATCATAGTGTTCTGTGATCATAGTAATACCGGGTATTTCAAGACCTCTGCAAACTATACAGAAATACGCGACTTGCGGGCTTAAGGGAGCTCTGTAACATATGAATATACCAACTATGTATCCAACACATAACCATACGAAGCACTATACCTCTTTCCATCAAAGTAGGAGGCATCTCCAGACCTTCCGTGAAAGTACGATTCGTTATAATACTTTCTGTAGCATCTTGGGGCCTTATATGAATACACTATTCATTACTATGCTTTCTGCAGCACCTTAAGAACTTGCAAGAATATGTAACGCTCATCATAATCCTTTGTGTAGCACCTTAATGCCTTACATGAATACACCACATCCTAACACTCTCTGCAGCACCAACAGACATTACAGGAATCCTGGTAAGGCCTCGTGTGTGTGTGTACACAGCACAACCTGGCGTGATCATAGCCGGCACTACAAGAGGCAGGTTGTCTGCTGAAGCCTTATAAGACCGGTCAGGACTGTAGGGAAGCTGGCGGTGCGGCGGCGGTAGCGTCCCCTTGAAGCGGTTCAGTTTTCAACAAGTTATTTTTCGGGTGGGGTGGCCGGGGACCCTACAGCAGCGCCGCCCTCACCCCAGCTCTCCATTACTCAGGCGACGCACTCCGGCGGCCCTCTCCCTCATGCGTTTTAATCCATCCTCTCCCTCTCCCCATCCACTCTCACATTTTACCTCACTACCTCGTCCGACCCCTTCTGGAACAATGCTTCCAGTGCCCTCTCCCTCGGCGGCTCTGGTCCGACCCTCTCATAGATGTGATGCACTGCTCCCTTCTCCCTCAAACTCTAATTCCACTCTCTCGTAAACCTTATCGGATGCCCCGTCTCCCTCGCCGCTTCGTCTGCCCCTCACAGATAACTCAACGCCCTCTCCTTCCCACTCACCAATTAAGATCTGCAGCCCGCCCCTCTGCCCAAACTCTCGCGTCCGTCCCCTCTGGCTGCCCTTCTGCTGCAACTGCTGCCTTGCCACCCACTCCCCTGCCAAACCTTCCGCTCCTCACTCCCGAGCCCTCTACCTACCTCGACTCACACGAGTCTCCTACGCTCCTCACGCTCATAAACGTTGCACTGCTTAACCTACACAAGCTTGCGCGTGTCCCCTTCAGCACTCACAAGCCTTGAACCCGACTCATGACTCATGTAGGGCGCTCACACCTCACTCACTCACAGGTCTTGAAAGTGAGTCAAGTGGTGTTCACTCGTTCCCCGCTACTCACAACACCCTTGAACCTGACGCACGGCAAACGTAGAGTTCAAACGTTCCAATCCCTGAACCTGACTCTCGTAAGGTGAGCATCTCCTCCCTCCTTTGCTCTGGCGCTGCCTCCCCGTCTCAAAATGTCGTCGGAAGAACCTAGGAGACGTCCAACATCCTGCACCCTGGGATATACTTAACCCCTTGAGCACTCCGGTACGACCCTTGGGTACCAAGATTTTGCCTTTAAGTAGATCCACGACAAAGTCCAGCAGGTCATCGTACCCAAGGGCTGTGCTACAGAGTCGTACCGCCGGGTTGAAAGGCCGTACCGTCGTGTTCAAGGGTCGTGCCTTCGTGGTGAAGGGCCGTGGCGTCGTGTTCAAGGCTTGTGCCTTCGTGGTGAAGGGCCGTGGCGTCGTGTTCAAGGGCCGTCCTGTTGTTCTGTGAGGTCGCACCGTCGTGTTCAAGGGTCGTACCGTCGTTTTCAAGGGTCGTACCGTCGTTTTCAAGGGTCGTACGGTCGTGTTCAAGGGTCGTACGGTCGTGTTCAAGGGTCGTACCACCGTGTTCAAGAGTCGTACCGCCGTGTTCAAGAGCCGTACTGCCGTGTTCAAGGGTCGTTCCGCCGTGTTCAAGGGCCGTCCTGTTGTTCTGTGAGGTCACACCGCCGTGTTCAAGGGTCGTACCGCCTTGTTCAAGGGTCGTACCGCCGTGTTCAAGGGTCGTACCGTCGAATCTTCCCATACGTGAGGGTACACGGGTTCTGCTCAGCACGTACGGGATTACAGAGTCCAGTAAGGAGATGCAGCTCAGACACTGACCCCTGACACTCGCGTCCCCGCCCTTCCCTTCACACAAATTTGATTAAATTCTCCCATCAGACCGTCACACACACACACACACACACACACACACACACACACACACACACACACACACACATACGTTGTATTTCTCACAGATAATGTCGAGTCTTTCTCACTCTCTCTAAGGCCTGTGTTTCCAGCCTTCAATTTCAAACTTTCAATTTACATTCACGAGACGTATGTGTGTGTGTGTGTGTGTGTGTGTGTGTGTGTGTGTGTGTGTGTGTGTGTGTGTGTGGGGTGGCCACGGTCGGCGAGCCGGGAGGGCCATCCAGCTCGCCTCTCCCTCGCCCCACACACACACACACACACCAACCTCCTCCTCCCCCTCGTCTCGGTTCTTCAACAATTTTACTCCTTCTTTTACGGTGGCCTCATCTGTCGCGGGGAATTTGGGGTGTGCCGCTGCCTGGCGGCGGGCGGCACAGCGGCCTGATGAGCGGCACACGCCGCTGGCTCCCCCCGGCCACCACCTCTCCCAAGACCAGGAGCCACCATCCATGCGCATACACGGCGGACCCTACCAGCAGCAGCACCCCCACCACCGCCCTAGCCCTTCCTACCACCACCCTTCACACACGGACCCTACCACCATTACCACCGCCCTGAAAAGAGACCTTCCCAACAGCTCCCCTGGCCCTTGCCACCACTAACCTTTACACGGACCCTGCCACCGCAACCCTAGCCGTCTCTATCCTGCACACACGGACCCTGTCACCAACATCCTACACACATGGACCATACCACCAACACCCTACACACACGGACCCTGCCACCAACACCCTACACACACAGACCCTGCCACCAACACCCTAGCCCTTCCTACCAACACCCTACATACACGGACCCTGCCATCAACACCCTACGTACACGGACCCTGCCATCAACACCCTACATACACGGACCCTGCCACCAACACCCTAGCCTTTCCTACCAACACCCTACACACAAGGGCCCTTCCTACCAACACCCTACACACACGGACCCTTCCTACCAACACCCTACATACATGGACCATACCACCAACACCCTCCCTCCAACACGCTGGTCCCTGCCGCCAACACCGTGGTCCCTACCTTGCCTTACGAGTGTTGGTTACCTCTGCACTACGTTATCGGCCGTGTTCCCACGGCACCACCAGCCTTACAGTGACAAAACAAAATAGATGGTGTGTCTTGCGTGTGCAAATCTGCAGGTGAGGCTGGTTAAGTGTAACCAGCAGTTCTGCCCTGCAGGTGTGGAAGGCGGTGGACAGATGGGTGTGGCCATTAAGCTTGGCTGTGTGTGCATCTGTATGAGGGGGGGGGGTCAGATGTGGCCAGGTATGGACGTGTGGGTGTGGCCAGATGTGGACGTACGGGTGTAGCCAAGTGTGGACGTACGGGTGTGGCCAAGTGTGGACGTGCAGGTGCGGCCAGGCATAAACGTGTGGATGTGGCCAAGTGTGGACGTACAGGTGCGGACGTATAGGTGTGGCCAGGTGTGGCCAGAGAAGCTTGGGAGCCGCGCAACATGGACGCTAGTCGGCGACACCATCACCAGGAAAATGTGGTCAGGGCCTGAAGCAGGCAGCTGGGGGGGGGGGGGGGTTAGGGCGGCCGACAGACAGCAGCAGGTGGCTGCCAGCTGGTTCCCCGGGGTGGGGAGTCTACCCTAACACCACCCACCCCCCGCCAACACCACCCTGCCACCACCACGAACTCAACCATGCCACCGTCAACCTAGCCCTGCCACCAAACCACCCCCCCCCAAAGCAACCAAGCCACCAACGGTTTCATTCTGCCACCGTTACCACACCCTACCAACACCACCCCACACACCCTGCCACCACTACTTCAACCCTGCCACCATCATCTCAACTCTAGCACCTCTTGTGGTCCGGCAGTTTCCAACATGGCTGATTGCTAACTGGCTGGCCCTCCAGTAGATCCTAGCACAACGGTACGACCTATGAGCACGACGGTACGACCTATGAGCCCTACGGTACGACGCCCATGGATGATGACCTGGCCTTTGACCTGACCCTTAAGGTCATACTTAAATGCCAGGCCATCACACCTCAAGTATCGTACCGTCGTGGTGAATGGGGTCGTACCATCGCGGTGAATAGGCCGTACCGTCGTGGTGAATGGGGTCGTACCATCGTGGTGAATAGGTCGCCCCGTCGTGGTGAATGGGTCGTACTGTTGTGGTGAATGGGGTTGTACCATCGTGGTGAATAGGTCGCCCCGTCGTGGTGAATGGGTCGTACTGTTGTGGTGAATGGGGTTGTACCATCGTGGTGAATGGGGTCCTACCGTCGTGGTGAATGGGTCGTCCCTTCGTTGTGAATAGGACGTACCGTCGTGGTGAGTGGGGTCGTACCATCGTGGTGAATGGGTCGTCCCGTCATGCACGAGGGATCATATCACAGCTTAGAGGAGGAAGCGGATGCTGGGGGGTCGGTCGTGCGAGACCCTTGGGGTGCGACAGGTGAGGTCGTGGCTGCGGTGAACGGGGTGGGGGGGGGTGGGGGGTTGAGTTGGGGGTTTGGTTGAGGTGTGTGGTTTGGGTTGAGTTGCGGGTTTGGGTTGAGTTGGGGTTGGGTTGAGCTGGGGGTTAGGTTGAGTTAGGGTGTTGGGTTGAGTTGGTGTGTTGGGTTGAGTTGAAGTGTTGGGGTTGAGTTGGGGGTTGGGGTTGAGTTGGGGTGTTGGGTTGAATTGGGGGTTAGGGTTGAGTTGGGGATGGATTGAGTTGGGAGTTGGGTTGAGTAGGGGGTTGGATTGAGTTGAGATAGGGAATTTGGGTTGAGCTGGGGTTGGGTTGAGTTGGGGTGTTGGGTTGAGTTGGGGTGTTGGGTTGAGATGGGGAGTTTGGGTTGAGATGGGGAGTTTGGGTTGAGCTGGAGGGTTGAGTTGAGTTGGGGGATTGGGTTGTGTTGGGAATTGGGTTGGGTTGAGTAGTTGGGGGGGAGGTTAACTCACCTCTCTGTCGGCCACACGGCTCTCATCCATACATCACTTGTGGACGCCTGTCCCCCACATCTTTGTTCCCCGGCCCAGGTTTCCCCCCCGAGTGCTTCTTTAATTAATACCAAGACAGCCTGTGTACGACCTGCTCCCGCCTCCAGGGGCCCGGCCTCCGCGTATCACCGCTGATGAATTCGGGTGTTGTGGTTTGTGAGGCTTGTGGCGCTATATTTGGACCGCCCCGCCGCCGCCGTCACAAACACGTATCGCAGGCACGGGGAACGCCGCTTCCAACACCCCCCTCCCTTCCCATCACAGGTCCTACCCGGCGCTGATCACTCACAGGTCCTGTCGGGCGGGGAGAATCGTCGGTTGGATGACCTCCTGCGGCAGGGGTCAACGACTGACGACCTGGGGGAGACCCCTGTGCACTGACGGGCTTCGGCCAGCGACGGCACCAGACGCCCCTGCCCGGGTGCCGTACTGGAGAGGAGAGATCTGTTCATCTGCACTGAAGCCCTCGGGTTTGGTCTGTTGCTCTGACTTACGTGGTACCAGCCTGACGGTACGCGTAACTTCCCCTATTTTGAGGGTACGTGACACACGCACGTAAAGTGCTATCAAGATCGTAAGGCGCTCTGCAGAGATAAAGTAATACGCAACCTCACCGTTATGAGGCGAGGCAGGGATAGTGAGGATTTGGCACGTAATTACATTCCGTTGTGAGGTACCTGGTGCTCATGTGAAAGACACGGTACCTGCACCTCCACTGCCGCTCGGCAGAAGGGTCGGTACACACAACAACATAGTTGTGAGGTGCGTCCTGGTTGTAGGGTGGTGGTGAGGCAGGGTTCATAGTGTGTGAGTGTTGTGAGGTACGTCCAGGTGAGGAGGAGGAAGGATAAGCGTAGTCAGGGTGTTGTGAGGCACGTCCTGGTGGTGGTGAGGAAGTGTACGTGTAGCCTGAGTGTTGTGAGGCACGTCCTGGTGTGGTGGTGAGAAAGAGTAGGTGCAACCAATGTGTTGTGAGCCACGTCGTTGTGATGGTGAGGAAGGGTACGCGCAGCTAACGTATTATGAGGCACGTCCTGGTGGTGATGAGAGAGGGTACGTGCAGCGAGGGTGTTTGTGAGGCACGTACTGGTGGTGGGGTGGTGGTGAGGGAGGGTACAAGCGGGGTGTGGGGGCTGGTGGCCTGGGAGGCGGGGTGGGGAGAAGATTGCACAAGTGGGTCGCGAGGCTGGGATAGGAGAGGTCCGCCCGCGGGAGGCCAGGCTAGCGGCGGCGGCGGCCCTCTGGCTGCGGCGACCTCATCATCTGGGGCCACCACACCACCGCCGCCGCCGTCCTCCTTAACAACAGGCGAGCTGTGCCTTCGCCTGGCCGGCACGCCGCTGCCACCACCAACACCACACACGCCATTTACCTAAAAAGTTCCCGGGGAGCTTCCATCATCGATCTGGTCATTACAGGCCGGTCACAATATCCATCCATCACCTCATCCAGCATCCTTAATGATGGTGGGAGGTGCCTGGCTGGCCTGCCTCGACCTGCTGCACTACCGACCTTATTACAGCACCGGTGGCCATCAGGGGGGCCCTTACAGAGCCTCCCCTCGCCCGCCGCTTTGTCCTGCCCCCCACCGTGCTGAAGCTTTTATTTATTAGCCCCGGCCGGGTGCAGAGCCTCCCTCCCTCCCTGCCTCCCACCCTCCCAGGGGCTGGTCGCCGCCGCCACCGCCGCCGCTAACCTTATCCTGAGCATCAGGGCGTAGCTTCCCTCGCCTCCACTTGTGCTGCACCTTCACAACAATGCAGCAGCAAGGGCGGCGGGTCGGCTGGCTCCGCTCCTGCGACACCTTCGCTCACGGCGTCAACGTGCCGGGAGGAGCACGCCCTCACCCGCCCTACCCTACACCACGGAGCCTCAGTTCCCCGCCCCGGCCCTGCGTGGCAGCTCCTTCCCCCTAAATCAGCCTTAGTGTCGGGCCTTCCATCTCCCTCCGTCGTGATGGGAGGCCCGCCTCCCTCCCGCTCTTCCTCCCTCCCCGCTCCGCCTCCCCTCCCCTACCCTACCCTAGCCGCCGCTGCCGCTGTCGCCGTCATTACCGGAGATGCCAGTCTCGCCTCCCGCAAGTCATGGCCATGTGCCGGGACACGCCACCCGTCAGGGCCACACCAGCACGACCAGGGGGGAGAGAGGGGACGCGGCCCTTCAAACGATACACGCCCTCCCTGCGACGCCTCCCTGTCCGCCGTGGCCTCCGCACGGATCTCCCGCCCAGTGACCCTCGCCACCACCACATCTGTCCTGTACACCCGTCCATACCTGTCTTACAGTCCTGTCCTCAACACAACTGTCCTGCACATCCGTCCATATCCGTCTAACAAGTCAACCCTCACCACAACTGCCTGCAAATCTGTCCCTGATCACAACTGTTTTACAGATATTGCTCAGCACGCTTGACCTACAAATTTCTCTCAGCACATCTGCCCTACAAGTGTCCCACATCACACGTACCCGACACATGCCCCTGCTCAACACAGCTGTTTTACACAATCTGAGGTCATTCACCACACCTGTCCTGCAGATGCCCCTCACCACAGCTGTGCTACACATGTTCCTCATCACACCTGCCCTACAGGTGTCCGTGAACATAACCACTCTAAAGATGCCCTTCGCCACATCTCCCAACAGACGTCCCTCTCCACACCTGTCCGACAGGTGTGCCTCACCACACCTCATCGGGAAACCAGAATTCCACTTCACCCTTCACCTTAGTGACTTGTGTGTGGGGGGAGGGGGTTGACAGGGGCATTAGGGTCATCAGCCGACGCCACCAGCCTAGCCATATCCCCATAATGGTGCTGGCGACGCTATGGCCACCATGACCCCCTCGCCTCGCTCCCATGATGGTTAGTACAAGCCAAGGGTGTGGGCCAGTGACGATCCACGCTCGTCAAGAGCACCATGGCCGCCACCACCACCACCACCACCATGATGGCGGTGGTGGTGGTGGTGGGGGATGACCTGGACTCGACACAGCCGCGCCACCAACCACCACCACCCGACCTCCGTCGCTCGCACCGCATCTCGTTTTTTGTTTACTTTCCTCCGCTACCACAACAATGGCTGGCTTCGTGGCCGGGAGGAGGAGGAGCAGCCACCGCCGCCGCCACCGACGGAGACTCACGCCAGTAACGACGCCCGTTGGCCACGACGGAACACCCTACGGGGCGGTTGCGTCCAACGGAGATCAAGGAGAGGAGTCGGGGCGGCGGCCGAAACAAAACGGCCCAAGTCGAAAGGTAACGGCGGAGGGCGATGCGTGGGGCGACACACACACACATTGGCTGTGTGTGTGTGTGTGTGTGTGGCACCGCCACCACCACCACCACCATCACCACCACGACACGCACTACCACACTACCACCATCACCAATCACACACACACACACTACCACACTACCACCGCCATACGCGCTACCGTACCACCACAACACCGCATAATAAAAGGCCATAGGAGAAATGAAGAGGCCAACGCCGGCCACAAGGTGACAGTGAGGGGCCATCATTGGCCACAAGGGAGGAAGTAAGGGGCCATCAATGGCCACAAGAGAGGAAGTAAGGGGCCATCAATGGCCACAAGGGAGGAAGTAAGGGACCATCGGCGGCCACAAGGGACAGTAAGGAGACACAAATGGCCACAAGTGAGACGCAAGGGGCCACAACCAGCCACAAAGGACAGTAAGGGGCAATCAGTGGCCACAAGAGACAGTAAAGGGCCACGACTGGCCACAGAGGGCGGTAAGGGGCCACCATTGGCCACAAGGGGGCACTGACAAGCCACCATGACCACAGAGCGTGGACTGACAGCGTGGAGACAGCACACGGTGTGCACTGCACCACACCAAGTGACAGCAAATACATACATATATCTTGTCTCCAGCGTCTGTGAATGCTTACCTTGTTTCCAGTAACTATATGGTACGCAGCGAGGTGTCGTAGAACTTACGATGGTATCGTAGACATTGGAGTAAGCTCATGGGTATCGTAGAACTGGGTTGCGTATGAAGGTACTGTAGAACCGGGGTAAAGGGAGGAGGTATTGTATGGCTGGGGCTAGGGAGGAGGTATTGTATGGCTGGGGCTAGGGAGGAGGTATTGTATGGCTGGGGCTAGGGCTGAGGTATCGTAAAGCTGTGGAAGGTACTAAGTACCGTGAAACTGGAGTGTGTGCGGACGTATCGTAAAAATGGTTACGTATCGAGGCATCGTTAAAACTGAGGTACCCACGGAGGTATAGTAAAACTGGGGGGTGGGGGGGGAATAACGGACGTATCGTAAAACTGGGGTACGTGGGGAGATTTCGTAGAAGTGGGGTAAGGATGGAGGTATCGTGGAAGTGGGAGCATGAATGGAGGTATCGTAAAATTAGGGTAGGCCAGGAGGTATCGTAAAGTTCAGGAGAGAGAGAGAGAGGGAGAGGGAAGCGTGACCACTGACGCAGCGATAGCCTTGGCGCGTGGCCTTGTGCGCTGCGTACCGCTGTAGTGGCTGCCATTCAGGCTTGCAACCCGTCAGTACGACGGTCGAGTACGACCGCCGACCACCGCGGTACGACCGTCGAGCACCGCCGTACGACCCTAGGCATGAAAGCGTAAGATTAAGCCCAGCTTAGCAGGAGGCGAGCGTCCACACACACACACGAAAACTTCTGTGCCAAAAGGAACACGAACTCCTTGCTATACTAGACGAATGAATGTCTATCTCTATACACGAGAGCTTCTATGCAAGACGAAAGACTATACCTTCTTGCTATACAAGTTGCTGTACTTACGACTGTAGGTGTGAGTGCCGCCGTCGCTGCTGTACGCTAAGCCGATGTTCTCGTCGCCGGCCACCACACACGACCCCAATAAAGGCAAGTGACTCGACCATCACTGGTGGCTGGAGGGAGGTCCGACCCACCCCTCACATCTCCCTCTCTCTCCCCCACAGTCGCTGTATTCATCCTCCGAATACCAGACGCAAGACGACTGGTCGTTGGCGTTAAAGCCGGTCGCAGGACAACCGTTACGACCGATGAGCACCACGGAGCACCACAGCCCTTGGGGGCCCCGAGGGGCCAGGTCAGGACCAAGGTCGTCATACCTCAGGTCCGCGTCGTCGTGGTCACAGGAGGGACTCTGGCGTCTCGTCTGCCACGATCCCTGGCCCTTCACTGAGGACACGGGTCACTCGACGACCCTCAACGAGGCAACAGATGGTCACTAAGTGGCCAGAGAGGGCAGCAAGGGTCACCGCAGGTCATACGGTACAGAGCGGGTGGAGGGCCTGGACTAGCCCGGCCATACGGAGCGACAGAGGACAACTGCTAACTACCCGAGGCCACTGGGCAATACGGGGGGCCACATCGGGGGCTCTTGTGGAAGGCTACGGGGGTCAGGATGGGGCCCACGAGGCAGGACGTACCAGTGGCAGAAGCTCCATGGGGTCTATACTGGCCAATCATTAGCAACAGGAGCCCCAGGGGTCTCCAGCAGCAGCAGGTGCCTCAGGGGTACCCCCCAACAGCAGCAGGTGCCCTAAGGATCCTCCAGCAGCAGCAGGTGGCCCAGGGATCCCCCTAAGCAGCAGCAGCAGGAGCCCTAGGGGTCCTCCAGCAGCAGCAGGTGACCCAGGGGTCCCCAGCAACAGCAGGAGCCCCAGGAGGTCCCCCAGCAGCAGCAGGAATCCCAGGGGTCGTCTATCAGGACCTGGTGGCCCAGGAGTCCTCCAGCAACAGCAGGAGCCCTAGGGGTCCTCCAGCAGCGGCAGGTGCCCCAGGTGTTCTCCAGCAGCAGCAGGAACCCCAGGGGTCCTCCAGCAGCGGCAGGTGCCCCAGGTGTTCTCCAGCAGCAGCAGGAACCCCAGGGGTCCTCCAGTAGCAGCAGCAGCAGCAACAAGCTACTGGACCAGCCAACATGGCGGGGTTTGCCGCAGCAGCTTTAAGGATGCTGCTGCACTGACGCTTTTTCCGCTGGCGCGACATCAGGTGGATTTTATCTTGGTTGCTGACGCCGGCGGCAGCGGCAGCGGCGGCGGCGGCCTGCTCCCCCACCCCCTCTCCCCGAGCGGCCGCCGACCCCCGCCCACCGGTGTCAGGTAATATCCTGGTATACATCACATACGACCTGCCACCCACCGCCCCGCCGCGCGCCGCCCCGGTAATCCCGCCCACTCTCCCGCCCCCAAAACAACGCCGCGAGAGAAAAACGTGTAATAACGGTCGCCGCCGCCAGCTCAGGCTACGACGCCGCCGCCAATATTCAGCGGCGGCGGCGGCGGCAGCCAAGAAAAAAACCGAGCGACCTGTGGGCGGTGGTGTGAGGGGAGACGGTCAGGCATGAGGGCCGGGTGATGGGAGGCAGGGGGAGGATGGGGAGGGGAGGGGAGGGGGGGTTGCGTTACTGCCTGGTGCCTGTCAGCTATCTCCATCCCACCATCCCCCTTCCTCCCTCCCAGCTCCTCCCATCCCCAACCCCTCAAGCACTAGCAGTGGGGCACCGTCTCCCGCACTCCTAGAGCACCACCAGCAGAGCACCCGCAACGCCAGCACCATCGGCCTCCCCTAGGCAGCAGGAGGGCAAGAGCTGCCTCCCCCAGACAACAGGAGGGCAGGAGCTGCCTGCCACAGGCATCAGGAGGGCAAGAGCTGCCTCCCCCAGACAACAGGAGGGCAGGAGCTGCCTCCCACAGGCAGCAGGAGGGCAAGAGCTGCCTCCCCCAGACAACAGGAGGGCAGGAGCTGCCTCCCACAGGCAACAGGAGGGCAGGAGCTGCCTCCCCCAGGCAGCAGGAGGGCCGGAGCGGCCTTACCCAGGCAGCAGGAGGGCAAGAGTGGCCTCACCCAGGCAGCAGGAGAGCAGGAGCGGCCTCCCCCAGGCAGCAGGAGGGCAAGAGCGGCCTCCCCCAGGCAGCAGGAGGGCAGGAGCGGCCTCCCTCAGGCAGCAGGAGCGGCCTTCCCACGGTGTGGGTGATGTGGCCACGTAACTAGCTAAGGCCTGCCTCCCGCCGCCAACTTTCCCCGCCGCCCTAAACCTGTACAAGTCCTTGTCTCCGGCCGCCGCCGCCGCCACCTGCGACCACCTGTCTCACCCCGGGCCACCCGCGGCATCGGCCCGGGTCATGGTGTGCATGGCCAGGCTGGAGTGAAGCTCCGGACCCGGTCATAGTGTCCGTGAGGGGTTGGTCACCCCCAACACCCCGAAGGCATCGTCATGACCCTAACCATCCGAGCAAGCGCTGAGAAAAGCGGTTAAATCTAAATCTAAATCAAAGCTCAGGTAAACCTAAGGTAACCAAACGCCTCGTCCTACCTCGAGAGCTGCACCTGGGCCATCCACAGGGGCTAACAAGTCGTCACCAGGAGGAGGCAGCGCCCCCGACACCAGCCATATGTCATCACTTCCAAGCAACAGTGTTTACAGCAGAAACCCATAAGCACGACTGTACGACCCATGGGCACGGAGACACTACTTGAGCACGGCATTAAGACCCTTGAGCACGAAGGCACTACTGTTGAGCAGACTGAACGACCCTTGAGCACGAAGGCACTACTCTTGAGCAGACTGAACGACCCTTGAGCACTGAGGCACTACTCTTGAGCAGACTGAACGACCCTTGAGCACTGGGGCACCACTCTTGAGCAGACTGAACGACCCTTGAGCACGAAGGCACTACTCTTGAGCAGACTGAACGACCCTTGAGCACGAAAGCAATACGTATGAACATGACTGTACGTCTCATGAGCAAGACGACCCTTGAGCACGACACTGCGACCCTTGAGTATGATGATGCGCTATTTGTCCTGACAATCAAGGGTCGGGTCATAGAACCAGGCCATCAAATACATGGATCATACTGCCATGCCCAAGGGTTGTATGGTGCTCTAGGGGTTCAAGGTCAACTAAACCTCATACACATTTACTGTAAATCACCTCGTCAGCTCTCCAGGATTTCCCTCGATTCGTTTTCACACAAACGACCAAACTTGTTTCTTCAAAGGCGACGACGGAATCTGCTGGTCCAGAAAGACCAGCGGTACTGCTGGGTCTGCCTCCACTTCCCGAGAAAACCTTGACAATTACAGACACAAACACAAGTATTCGACCATGTCTTGACGCAGGAGCTGGCGAGAGGAGGGGCGACAACATTCAGTCACCCTCCTGCCATCTCCGCATCAACTTTACCGCCAATGTTTTCATCGAGGGAGCTCTCGATACAGCATCTTTTCCATAGTGAGTGAGGGAGGCAGACGCGCGGGGCCCTCCCACTTCTCTGAAGGACCCGGCCAGATCTGTCGTATCTTTACAAATGGTGCGTCAGGTTAATGGCTTCATCAACACCTGGGTCAAAGACTGAACCTAAACATGGTGGAACGACTGCTTGTCAACAGGGCTGTAGCTTCGGACGTGGGTGTGATCATGTTTACGCCACCGTCAAAGTTCGGCCTCCGGTCTGTACACACGGAATACGACCTTTCCCTACGTCGTAGCCCCTACGACTCCCCTCTCGTCGCACGGTGAAAGTACCAAGGCTGAACATTTCTCTCACCCGGAGTAACGATCCGATCCCAAAAGGTGCTCGATCGTACAACTCCGTCACTCCAAATGACCCATGAAGATCCGGGCTCGGGAGGTGTGGCCGAGCACGTCAACGGTCGCTGGTGAGGCAGGAGACGGCGGGCGATAAAGAACATGAGTCTCTGGTCAGCACCAGTCGTCCATTACCCGTCCAACTCGAACAGGCCTTTTAGATAAACACAATATCTTCAATACGACTTTACGGCTTCCGAGGCGAGAGGCGTGTCGTTTCCACGCGGTAGGAACGGTGGCAAGGCGAGGGTGGAGGGTGTGAGGAGCCAGGTGTGGTAGTGGTCGTGGTGGAGACAGAGGAGGGCCCGTCAGCCTGGCCCCCAGCTGTCTAGCGGGGCCCCGGGCTGCGGCTGCGGCGCCCCGACAAAAACGGCCGGCAGCCACCTGCCCACAGAGACGGTCGGGCGCGGCCGCCACTTCCCTCTCTCCTCCTTCACTGGAATCAAACCCAACTCCTTCAGCGACTAACGATCTGTTCCCCCACACCGTGTGGCTCGGGCACCCTCCACACACGTCCGACCGACCCCCCCAACTTCTTCAGGACGAAACAACACTCACTCGCCACCACCACCTCCACCACCAGCAACAACAATAACCAGTCCTAACCGGATGCCCATGACAACACCTACGTTAAGCCCACATCAATAAAAGTTGGTGGCGGTTGTAAGGGGTGCAGAGTGGGCCTGCTGGTGGTGGGAGGGTGGGGCTCATCTAAGCTCCTGGAAGCAGGCGGGATTCCACCCATGATATTCCCGCACCAGCCGCCATCCCCGCTCGCCTCTCTCCTAAATTTTCAGGTCACAAGACTCGCGCCGACGACCCTCGGCTCACAATCACCCATCGCGCCGTCGGGTTATACCGTCCCTACCCTGATGGGCACAACGGTGCGACCCCCTCGTGAAAGATGATGCTATTTTTTTTCTCTTTGACCTGACCCTTAAGGAAGAGGTCAAAATGTCACCAGTCTATCCTACGCAAGGGTCTCGCACACACACACACACACACACACACACACACACACACACACACACACACACACACACACACACACCATCGTGTTCCAGGAAACGACATCGTTCATCAAAAGGGTGGTTGGCGTGGTCCTCGGGGGGAGTCGCTCCGGAGTGCTCCAGGGGGGGTAACGTCGTGCTGAAGGGGGGTTAGGAGGAGGAGGGGGTAACACGACACCATGACAACAGGCACAGTGGTGGTACGCACAAGGCCACCACGTACCAAGGCCACACCGCCGCCGCCGCCGCCGCGGCAGACGGACACAAAGCAAGCACGGCCGCCAGCACGCACCGAGGACGCCGCCGCCTCTCACTTACCAGCCAGCGTCACCCGCCGCCGCCGCTGCAAGTTTCGTAACATTACGACCCGTGGCCCACCAGGTGGCCGTCCCAGCCTCACAGATCTCGGCCCTCCCTCACCCTACACCAACCTCACCCTTAGCCGTCCCAGCCTCACAGATCTCGGCTCTCCCTCACCCTACACCAACCTCACCCTTAGCCGTCCCAGCCTCACAGATCTCGGCTCTCCCTCACCCTACACCAACCTCACCCTTAGCCGTCCCAGCCTCACAGATCTCGGCCCTCCCTCACCCTACAGTAACCTCACCCTTGGCCACGACGGTGGGAATGATAGCTCGGCCTTTGATCCGGTCCATAAGGGTCACGTCAAACTGCCACTCCATCACGACCAAAGGGTCGTCGTCCCGTCGTGCTCAAGGGTCGTCCCCGCGTCGTGCTCAGGGGTCGCTATCGTCGTACTGCAGCAGCTAACTGAACCACTTCTTGGTGTACGACAGGAGCCACCAGCGGCGGGTACCAGAAGCACCTCCGCCCTTGGGCACCCCAGCCTTGACAGCACCCCTCATTTTCCTCCAGTCTCCCTGGCCCGCCAGACGATCAGGTCTACATAGCAGCCGCTCGCTGAACGTGCTCGTTCTACGTGGTTTGGTCGCTTGAAGGGAATGGCTGAAATAATGGGGAGGCAGAGAGCAGCCAGCGCATGCGTGATTCCGCGTCACATTTTCTGATGAATCTGGTTATCCTTGCGCCACACACACACACACACACACACACACACACACACACACACACACACACGCATATTCTGTTTATGGAAGACTTCCTCTAACCCCGAACCCATCATCCGTCGCCCCTCCTCTATCGCTTGTAGTGTACCCACTGCACGCTCTATCCTTGCCTCCACCCTGCCCCGTTAGACCCTGTGCCCTTCACCCGTTCTGTCGCCGATATACGTTGTCTTTGTGCGCCTAGAGAGATAAAGACACCAGGCCGATTACTGTAGACTGCGGCACATATATAGGAGACCTAAATAGCACACATGCACACTTCGCATGATGTTGTAAAGTTAATGTGCTGTTTTATTAAACTTGTACATTATTCTTTTCTTTTTTGTCTTCGTGTTCGATGGTACAACCCATAAGCACGACGATACGACCTCTTTTTTTGTGTGTGTGAGAGCGCGACGGTGAATACGACCCCCGACCCCACCCTTGAACACGACGCCTACGTCCTGGGCCTTCGAGCAGAAGGGTCGTACCGTCGTCATGCTAAGGTAGCGTCGCGCACGTCATGATGCGCAAGAGGCTGGAGATGGGTTACGTCACGTCGCATCGCCCAAGCAATACAGACGTGCGCTGTGGAATTCCCCGAGGAGGAGGAGGAAGGCGTGGGCATTCCCCCCCACTCCGCCAATACTGAACGTCTGAGCACCGTCACCAAAACGACCGTTGACCTTGCTCGTCGCAGCTTACGTGATGAATTTTCTAGACGTAGTGGACAATTAGGGCAACCTCACCTTACACTAGAACAGCGCTGAACGAAACCCGACCCGAAATCTGGCTCCACCTGCTCCAGGGTCGAGCTTAATAATAAGCTTTCCCTCACTCGCATCTGGCTGGAGCTAAGCTGTGGTGTACAGGTACATGCTATGTACGCATCGCAAACTTCACGTGTGGATTTTTCATGGCGCGTTGTACGTAACGCGACGTGCGTCAAATTGACCTGGTGATGGTATGACCTGTGTCTGACCTGATGGTGTCACGACCGACTGACCTGATGATGGTATGACCTGTGTCTGACCTGATGGTGTCACGACCTACTGACCTGATGTGTCACGACTTTCTGACCTGATGATGGTATGACCTGTGTCTGACCAGAAGGTGCCACGACCTACTGACCTGATGATGGTATGACCTGTGTCTGATCTGAAGGGGTCACGACCTACTGACCTGATGATGGTATGACCTGTGTCTGACCAGAAAGGTGCCACGACCTACTGACCTGATGATGGTATGACCTGTGTCAGACCTGATGGTGTCACGACCTACTGACCTGATGATGGTATGACCTGTGTCTGAACTGACGGTGTTACGACCTACTGACCTGACGTTGCCACGACCTGTGGGTAACACGGTGACCTGACGAGGGTAAGGTCGTGTGTCTGACCTGATGAGAGCACACGACATTTGAACGATACCAAATCCGTTTTTGGTACTCAGCCACAACAAGGACGAGTCTTACTTGATGAGGTGTACTTGCCCAAGCAAGCCACGTGAATCTATACACCAAATACATAAATGTATTATGAAATCAAATACAAAACTCTTAAACTATAAAAGTATTTGTATTCATCCGGGCATGTACGTGTGTACGTGTGTGTGTGTGTGTGTGTGTGTGTGTGTGTGTGTGTGTGTGTGTGTGTGTAATTTTCACCATCACACACACACACACACACACACACACACACACACACACACACACATCATCTTGATCACCATTTTCTAACTCTCTGTCTATCATCATAACTACCAGTCATTATCACCATCATTTGACCTCCATCACTGGTTTTATCACCATCACTCGTCTTTATCACCATCTCGCCTGGAATTGTAACACCACCGGGTGTGCTCACCATCACCTATGTATCAACCCATTTCCACCACAACCCTTCATAATCAATTATCACCATCTTCACTATTTCCATCCGCCGTATTATTTTTTTCGACTACCTTCAATCAATAATTTCTTGGGATTTTTCACCATCAATTTGCTTGTGCTATTCGCCTTCGTCACTGTCTTCAGTTTTCACCATTATCACCACACTGTTATTCACCATTTATCACCATCTTGACGGTATTTCCTTCACTATTTTCACCATCCTCATGACAGCAGTTTTCATCATTATCGTCTTGACAGCAATTTCTGTCAAGTCATTTTACATCATCTGAATCACCATCTTCATTGCAATTTTCACCATCTGAATCGACATCTTCGTAGGAACTTTCACCATCTGAATCGCCATCTTCATAGTAATGTTCACCATCTGAATCGCCATCTTCATAGTAATGTTCACCATCTGAATCGCCATCTTCATAGTAATGTTCACCATCTGAATCACCATCTTCATAGTAATGTTCACCATCTGAATCACCATCTTCATAGTAATGTTCACCATCTGAATCACCATCTTCATAGTCATGTTCACCATCTGAATCACCATCTTCATAGTCATGTTCACCATCTGAATTACCATCTTCATAGGAACTTTCACCATCTGAATCACCAACTGAATCAACATACCATAATCGACTTGTCATGAACATGTGCACCAAATAATATATAACTTCACTATCACTCACCATCACAGCCACTTGGCTAAGAATATCACCTTCCCCATGAATGTATATATATTTATACACATTTTCAAACAGGTGTCTCCAAGTTAATTTTAGTAATGACGTTAATTTACCATTGCCATTGGACAAGTTGATTTAATGTGTCATTTTAATTTCACAGGTAAAAAACCATACGTTATCAGTTCTTTACAACAATATATATATATACACATATATATATATATATATATATATATATATATATATATATATATATATATATATATATATATATATATATATTTTTTTTTTTTTCCTATTCTAATCTTCGTTGTATATCAACTGACTGTTATACCTCTTTCTTGTATCTCCCCTGATGATGTGATTATTACACGAAAGTGCACTTGGGAACTTATCGTTTTTCATTTCCCCGTAGACTCATAGGAATATATATATATATATATATATATATATATATATATATATATATATATATATATATATATATATATATATATATATATATATATATATATATATATATTACTGTTACAGTTTTATAATAATTCTATTTTCTAGTTCCTCCGTAAGAATGTAAATTAGATTCCCATCATGCCAAACCCCCTGGTGCACCTGTAACCTGGCTGGCTGGCTGCAGCCTCCGCCTCCTCCTCCTCTTCCCCTCAACCAAGGTCCAGCCACATCAGTCAGCCGATCACAAGACAGTCCCTGGCTGATCACTGGAGAATGGCGTCTGTTTTACGCCGTAGTCTTCATACTGGCCAGGCCTCACATGACGCGGGGGAAGGCGTAAAAGAAGCAATCACGAAGTAAAAGAGAAAGAATAATAATCTAAGATTTTGTAAGTGGAAAACGGGTCAGGTCGTTTAGAAGGACATTAGACGGTCATGTTAAAGACTTAGGGTTGTAGGGAGGGGGAACAGACATCACCACGGCCTACCTCTGAGCTGCCAAAGACCACACGGTGATCACTTGGTGCGAGCAAGGGCTCGCTGCCCAGAGTTACGAGGTGTTCTTAATAGCGGGAGGGCACACGAGCAGCCACTTCCCGGAAGCGGCAACCACCGAAAAACACACACACACACACACACACACACACAGGACGAACACTGAGGCGTCAGCCAAGTGGGTCAAATCTTGAGGTCAGACTGGAGGAGGTGGTGTGTCGAACTGCTTTCGAGTCCGTCCGTCCAGAGAGTATGTGTGTACACCGAGAGCCTCCCCAGATGTGAGAGCAGTACTCCGTGTAGGAGAGGGGACAATCCTTTGTTTAATCGGCGCAACTGCTCAGGGGGGGAGATGAAATTTCGCTATTTGAACAGGACTTCCAATTTCGTAGAGGCAGACTTATCTATTAGATTAATATGTGGCTTCCAACATTATTTGCTACGGAGAAAATAAAAACAGAAACACAGGCTTACTATTGTGTTAGCTGGGAAATCGCAGAACCATCGAAGGAGGTAGGTTCGTTGAGAGGGGTCTGGAGAGAATATATAGAAAGAAATTGGGTTTTACCGGCAATAAAGTTAACCATGATGGTCATGTTCCACTAGTAAATGCTGTCTAAGTCTGACTTTGGAGAGGAAGTTGTAAAGAGACGAGACGCAGATCGAGCGAGAGAAGATGGAGCAGACTTGGGGGCAGCTGAGGAAGGCGGTGTTGACTCAGCCACCAAGTGCAATGCTTTCGTTTACGTCCTGAAGAAATGGAATCGTTAAGAGGAGAAAGAGTGTAGGAGACAAGAGAGAACCTTGCAGGACACCGCTGTTAATGCGGAGGGAGGGAGAGACTGATCCATCGAGAATTACGGGTACTGTAGGGCCAGAGAAGAAGGCAGATACGAGGGAACAGAGTGAGAGAGGAGCTTGTAGATGAGACCCAGATGCCACACTCTGTCCAAGGCTCGCGCGATCTCAAGGGCGACGGCAGAAGATCCAGGAAATCTGGCCTTAGGACAACTACCCTACCCAACGCCTCCGCCGGCTGAATTCATTTTCCCAGATGTCGACCACGTAAGGGAACGACGTACTCAATCCCTTAAGGACGATGGTGGGGGCCCTCAGGCACGAATGCACGACTCTAGCGCCCACGACACGACCCATGAGCACGACCAACGAACCTTGGGTAACCTGGCCTGGCCTCTGCCCTGGCCCTGGGAACGCGCAAGACCCGTCCAGTGGGAACGCCTCGCTTTCATCAAGGAGGAGGAGGAGGAGGAGTCTTCAATCACCAACAGACGACTCTTCCCTTCACCCACGCGGAATGTTTCATCACCTCTCCTGTGTTGTGCGGCGGGAGGCACAGGTAACACCACCAGGCTCACGACACACACACACACACACACACACACACACACACACACACAAGAGGAGGAGGAGGAGGAGGACAGCTGTCCACTGCAAGTAACAGGCCGACACGACAACTGTTCCCCAGTGTGGGCTGGACCGTCATCTGTCCTCTCGCTTCTAAACATCGGCCGTTTTTCTTAGGCGTCATTTGCGACTCGCTGTTACCCGATTCAATGTGCCCTCCCTTGAGCACGGCGGTACGACTCCTCAGCACGACATTCCCTCCCTTGAGCACGGCGGTGCGACCCTTCAGTACGACATACCCTCCCTTGAGCACGGCGGTACGACTCTTCAGCACGGCAGTGCGGCCCTTGCGAGTATGACGGCCTGGCTCCCACTCCATCCCTTGGGGATTTTCGTCAGAGGCCACGCCATCGTATCCAAGCAGCAGGCCTCCACTCTTCGTCCGTACGGCGGTAATGTAGGTAGAGCCGCGGGGGGGGAGAGCCTACGGCTTCGTTAACTATCTGGGGCAACCTGGCTTGGAGAGAGAGAGAGAGAGAGAGGGGGAGGGTCGGTAGGGGGGAGGGGGGGGAGAGGATCGTGCTGGAGAGGAGGAGGAGGGAGAGAGAGGAAGGAGGAAGGAGGAGGAGGAGGAGGAGGAAGCCGTCGGTACGTGGACGACGACATCGGGTGGCGGGAGTCGTCGTCTCCTCCTCACCCGGGAGGATCTACTCAGCCGTCACTAACCTTACCCCCCCACCCCCCCACCTCCCCTCCCCCTCCCCCCAGGACCAATCCGGGGGGACCCCCCCCCCCACACACACACACACACACACATCGACGTACGCGGCGTCTCGCTACCCTGCGCTACAGCTGCTGAAGTTGCTCCAGAGGAGAAGGTTTAGCCACGCCACAGCTGCTGGGCTGACTGTCGGCGAAGTTTAGAAGCTACTGGGCTTACTGCAGACAAGGTTTAGCTGTGGAGGAGCTGTTGGGCTTACTGTAGACAGGGTTTAGCTGTGGAGGAGCCGCTGGACTTACCGCAAACAAGGTTTAGCTGTGGAGGAGCCGCTGGCCTTAGTGCAAACATGGTCTAGCTGTGGCAGAGCTGGATGATTTACTGGAAAGAAGGTTTAACTTTCGTAAAACCAAGTTTAAGCGGATTAGCTGTGGCAGAGCTGGATGATTTACTTGAAAGAAGGCTCACAGTCGCGACGGAATTAGCTGCGGGAGAGAGAGAGAGGGTTGTTGCTGAAGTGCCGCAGCGTGGGAGGGGAAGGTTTAGGTTCAAGAAAGGTTTAATCAGCTGGTGGAGAAAAAGATTACATTCGGGAAGAAGGCTGAGATAAAAAAAAAAAAAAGGGGGAGGTTTAGCTGTGGGCGAACAAGCTCTGTTTAAGCTGAGAAGATTAAGTTGTAGCGAAGCACTCAGTCGCATTTTTCCATTCCCGGTATGAGAGTAGACAGTCCCCATGGTAGAAAAAAATCATATATATATATATATATATATATATATATATATATATATATATATATATATATATATATATATATATATATATATATATTATATGAATAAAGGCAGCAAGTATGAATTATGTACATGTGTATATATGTATATGTCTGTGTATGTACATATATATATATATATATGTATACGTTGAAATGTATAGGTATGTATATGTGCGTGTGTGGACGTGTGTGTATATACATGTGTATGTGGGTTTCCTATGTCTGTTTCCTTGCGCTACGTCGCTAACGCGGGAGACAGCGACAAAGTATAATAAATAAATAAATGAATAAATATATATATATATATATATATATATATATATATATATATATATATATATATATATATATATATATATATATATATATAAACCATAGGGTGGGTGAGGGGGGCTAAGGTCCCGGGAGGCACTGACGAGTGTGCAAAGAGAGACACCATCTTCGTCATCACTAGCCACGAAGGCGAAGATGGATGTGTCTGATGGTACAGTGGTGTCAGCGGTGTTGTGTGGATGTGATGCGTGGATCACTGACGGTGAAAGTAAGGAAGATGGTGCATGTGTTGGGAATCAAATTCTCGTGGATGAAAGTGTGGTGCGAGGTGGGGTTGATCGACTAGGAAATGACAAGGTAAGGGAGAGGTGCGGCAGTTAGAAGAGATGGTTGAAGGAGGAGAAGAGGGCTTGCTGAAATGGTTAGGACATACGTAGAGGGTGAGTGAGGAGAGGGTGTATAAGAGGGGGGAGAGGAGAAGGGGAAGACCAAACTGAAGACAGAAGAATGAAGCGAAAGAGGCTTTGCAGGAGGGTGCAAGGCGTGCACGGGATAGAACGCACTAGAGATGTGGTATACAAGTTCGACTTGCTGTATATGGGCTGAACCAGGGCGTATGAAGCGGTCTAGGAACACCATAGAAACGTCTGTGAGGCAACTCAAGTTTCTACACCTTGTCGACGATGCGAGCAATGAAGTTCTACCAAAATACGCGTAAGAATACAACAACCAGAGGACATAACACGAAGTTAAGCAAGAGAATTGTTAGATAAGATGTTAAAGAAATACTTTTTTTACAGTATAAAAGCAAGGGATCAATGGTATAACCAAAATGATGAACACGTGAGCGTGGACAGAACACACACACACACACACACACACACACACACACACACACACACACACACACACACACAGGCTTGAAAGGCTGTACGATGGTAGAGAAAGTTCAAGAGATCAGGGCTTACGAGTGTAATCCCCTCCCCCTCCCACGTAAAGTATAAATAGGTACTTACATATACATACAGCTGGATTACCCCCCACCCCCCAGGGCTGCAAATAAAACCCTAACTACACACACACACACACACACACACACACACACACACACACACACACACACACACACACACACACACACACACAAACAGGCAATACACAACATGGCTCCACCCTCTCCTGCAGCCCCTGCAGGCTCTGATAAGACGAGTGTGTGAGTGTGTGTGTGTGTGTGTATTGTGGACGAGCCGGGTTAGGTCATCTGCTTAACGTTAAGGTAGGCCACGTTAGCATCAACACTTCCCAGAATGATACGTCCCTTTGGTTCCTGAGGCAGTGTAGCGCCGTCGAAGCCTGGGTAGGTGTGGTGCCACCCACCGCTGTCTGGACTACAAACTTATTTCTCCGTTAGTCCGGAAGGAATAATCGTGGAGTCGAAGATACCTTTAAAGACACGCTCATGTAATTCTTTTATGATCACGGGACATTACCTCTGTAGACGAACGCTAAATAATTATTTCTGACATCAGGACATGTGATGTTCTTTATCCTTTATCAACTCTCCCTCACTGTAGTGTTCTATGTTGAGAAATCATATGACTGTATCACTGAATCAAATGGTTATCATTGGTCTGGCTGGCTGAGACAGAGTCGATCTAGCCTGGATGCGACTTTTGATAAGACTGGGGCAGATGAAGCTCAACTTCTCACAGGTACCTTCCCACAGGCTGGGTTACTGGCTAATGCAGGGGGCTGGGGACCTGACCCGACACACACACACACACACACGGACAATCGACGTGGTCTCCGTGATCCTCCGCTGAAGACTTAGCCGTTGGCTAGGTTAGGAGGGATGGCTACCTCGACCGAGCCTCCGCGGCGGCCGACCGCACTCTTCCTGATGTGCTGACAGTGGTTCATTCCCTGGCCTGGAGGGACGCTAATCTTCCTCAGACGCTTAACGTCTCGCGTGGGTGCAAACGTCTTGTGGCGCCTCGAGGTCACCGTCTGACCCAATCCTCGTCATGATGCTGAGGGTCTATCCCTAAGAGCACTCTTCCACGTGAAGGCTGACCCCGCCCCTGCGACGCCTCTGGACCCTCCGGTAGGTAACACCTCCTCCCTACGTCACCTAGATGTTCATGTGACGAGTGCAGAGGCCGCTGCTCTGGCTGTGCTGACGTACGTTGAGGCAGCCATGTCCTCGGCGTGGGAGCGTCCGAGAGTCGTACAGCACTAGTGACCACGAAGGAAACCAGGAGTTAAGGCACGACGAAGAGAAGAGACCTGGAGCATAAAAGATCGACCCAACTCTCTCTCTCTCTCTCTCTCTCTCTCTCTCTCTCTCTCTCTCTCTCTCTCTCTCTCTCTCTCTCTCTCTCTGCGTAGAGAAAAGGTCTCAGTGGATGCATTACCGCGGGAGCAGAAGACTCGGTATTTCTCGCAGCCGAGGACCCATTCTTTAGCCCCACACAAGGACACCACCACACCACCGGTGGCCCTGAGGCTAACGCACCTCAGGCTCCCCCACTACATCAGTTGCTGCTTATTATCCCTATCCCCGCACTTCCACTTCCATGTTTTCCCGTTCCAGAGTTTTATACCTCTCCCCCTTGCCATCCCGAATTACACATCGCTCTTCCTTGCACGCTCTCCTTCCCTCCCTATGGGTGAGGGGCGGGTGTTTGGCATATAAGATGGCCTGGTCAGCCCGCACAGTTCGTGGGGCGGGCGTGGTCGCCATTTCTGACACCTGAGAGCGCTCACGGGCTCGCTGAGGTCCCCCGTGACCCATCCTAATTTGAATACGAGGAAAGGAGGCTATCATAACTAAAAGCTAAAGACAAAGAAGCAAATATACCATGAATAAACAACTCATGATGGCGTTCAAGTCGTTTTCTAAGCACAACGACATAAACGCCACCTTGAGTACGACGACTCAGGCCCTTAGGAAGCGCCTTGACTTATCGTCGTCTTCGTGCTTAAGGAGTCGTCCCGCTTGAAGGGGGTTGTTGAGTCGTCGTCCTCAGGGTGTGTGTGTGTGTGTGTGTGTGTGTGTGTGTGAAGCTGGTCGTGGCGAGCGGTTCAAGAGGAACTCGAGCCACGGGTGTGGGCGAGCCTCGCCATCCTACACAGACCGAAGCCTCCCGTCACCGCCGGATCCTTCCTCATTTCCTCCACACTTGTCTCAGCGGGAATGGCCAGCCAGCTCAGGCCACTCGTAGGTGTGGGGGAGTGCCCAAGGACCTGCACCACGCACACACGCCCAGGAAACCTGCACCACGCCCACACGAACAAGGAACCTACACCACGCCCACACGAACAAGGAACCTACACCACGCCCACACGAACAAGGAACCTACACCACGCCCACACGAACAAGGAACCTACACCACGCCCACACGAACAAGGAACCTACACCACGCCCACACGAACAAGGAACCTACACCACGCCCACACGAACATGGAACCTACACCACGCCCACACGAACAAGGAACCTACACCACGCCCACACGAACAAGGAACCTACACCACGCCCACACGAACATGGAACCTACACCACGCCCACACGAACAAGGAACCTACACCACGCCTACACGGCCAAGGAATCTATACCACGCCCAGAGAATCTACACCACGCCTACACGGCCAGGGAATCTACACCACGCCCAGAGAATCTACACCACGCCCAGAGAATCTACACCACGCCTACACGGCCAGGGAATCTACACCACGCCCACGTCAGGACACCAGCCGTGCACACGTCCGGGGAAGATGTCGCTGCAGCCGGAGCTGAGGGACGCCCTCAGCTCGACCGCCACACCTCCTGCCTTCATATATGCAAATATTTCCCTGGTGTCTCTTGTCCAGGGCCACCAGGCAGGGGGAGCAGCGGGGACCGAGCTGGGGAAGGGGACCGAGCTGGGGAAGACGAGGACCAACAGGCAGGGGGAGTGGCGGGGACTGATATGGGAGAGACAAGGCTGGTGACCGACCTGGGGAGACAAAGACAGACGACCTGGGGGAAGCAAGGTCCGCCGACCTACAGAGACAAGAGCCGGCGACCTGGGGAGATAAGGATCGACGACCTGGGGTAGACAAGAGGCAGGCGGCGACCTGGGGAGATAAGGATCGACGACCTGGGAGAGACATGAGGCAGGCGGCGACTTGGGGAGAAGAGCTCAAACGGCCTGGGAAGATAAGGATTGACGACCTGGGGTAGACAAGAAGCAAGCGGCGACCTGGGGAGATAAGGGACCGGTGAACTCGGGGAGACAAGTAGCACTGGGGTGAGTGGTGCTGCCCGGCCGCCTGGGGTGCTCCCCACACCATCAACGCCCACCTGGTGGACACACACACACACACACACACACACACACACACACACACACACACACACACACACTCAAACACGAACGCAAGAACGCACACACATCACGCCAACCACTGATGGTGAGGTCACCATCCCCCACGGTCACCATCACCGGTGCTCTGATGGTGAAGTCACCATCCCCCACGGTCACCATCACCGGTGCTCTGATGGTGAGGTCGCGAGCCCCCAGTATTACGTGCACGACCCTTAAGCACGACGTTACGTCCACTATGTGTACGACCCGGGAGTCTTCCGACGCAACCATTGAGGGTCAGGTCAGAAGGGGTCAGGCCTAACAGTACCCAAGGCTCGTGCTCAGGGCTCGGCACCACGCTGCTGCTGGGGGTGTTGGTCGTCCACCCTGCAGGAGAGTCACTGCCTCGCGAGCAGCGCCCACCGCCCGTGGGTCGTCGTCCGTGAGCGTTCCGTGGGCCACCGAGGCGGCCTGAACCCCCGGTACTACAGGTGGCGGCGTGGGCGGCGGACGGTCGGTCGGGCGGACGGGTGGGCGGGCGACGCACGACGAGTGGCGAGGGCAGCGGCGGAATACTCGGCCGCTCATTAGACGGTACCTTAGGGCGGGAGGGAGGAGGAGGAGGAGGGTACGTGGTGAGGGCGATCCTTGGTGGGGGTAGTCAGTGATCTGGTCACGGACACCCCCTCCTTCCCTCCCTTCCCCAGGCCAGCTTGGCCCAGCCGGCCAAGTGCAGCCAGGCGGGGCTGGCCGGTCGTCAGCGCGGTGTAAGCCAATACCGACAGCGTCCTGGCCACCCGGGACCCGGCCGGCTCCGTTTACACTTTATTACGTCCTCCATCCTGGCGGCGGCGGCGGCGGCGGAGACCAGGCCGCGCCGAGCAGGGAGCGTCGCTTCTCCTCCTCCTCCTCCTTCCCCTCCTCCTGCTTCTTCTTCCACTCCTCCTGCTGATGATGTTCCTGTACCGTCCTCTCCTCCTGCTGATGATGTTCCTGAACTGTCCTCTCCTCCTGCTGATGATGTTCCCGTACTGTCCTCTCCTCCTGCTGATGATGTTCCTGTACTGTCCTCTCCTCCTCCTGCTGATGATGCTCCCGTACTGTCCTCTCCTCCTGATGATGATGTTCCTGTACCGTCCTCTCCTCCTGCTGATGATGTTCCTGTACCGTTCTCTCCTGCTGATGATGTTCCCGTACTGTCCTCTCCTCCTGCTGATGATGTTCCAGTACTGTCCTCTCCTCCTGCTGATGATGTTCCAGTACTGTCCTCTCCTCCTGCTGATGATGTTCCCGTACTGTCCTCTCCTCCTGCTGATGATGTTCCCGTACTGTCCTCTCCTTCCTCCTCTCATCTAAGCTACTTGCTACAGCTGCCGGTAAGATCACAGCAAAGGTCTAGAGAGATGACCTTTTCTAATATATATATATATATATATATATATATATATATATATATATATATATATATATATATATATATATATATATATATATATATAAATAAATAAATATATATATATATATATATATATATATATATATATATATATATATATATATATATATATATATATATATATATATATATATTCCTGTGAGTCCACGGTTGAATGAAAGACAGTAAGTTCCCAAGTGCACTTTCGTGTAATAATCACATCATCAGGGTAGATACAAGAAAGAAATATGACGAGCCAGTTAGGTCACTCATGGATCAAAATAAGCTTTTCTATGCATTCCATGAACTCAACTCATGATTCCATCATCAGCACAGCGTGTCTATCATTCCTTCGTGTTGCTATGGTATTCTTATTTTTTTTGTCGTAAATGAGCATAAATAACATATTCATACTCATTTTTTTTTTTCTAATATGGCTTACGATCACAGTCTCAAAAAAAATCCCAGCTTGGGAGTGTGGGATAACGGAAGACGTGGATAAGACCAGTGCATGTATATCTGCCAGGGTCATAGAACGCGAGCGACGAAACGTTTTTACAAACTTATTCTGTTCCCAAGTTGAAGGTTACCCCGTGACCCTGACCTCTGACCCTCCTGACCTGGCAAATTTAATAAAGCGCAGTGGTTTGTACGCCGCCTCTGTGGCATGAGATTGGTCCATATTCAGTTGAAGAGTCAAGATATATTACTTAGACGAGCACTTACTCTATCGCTTGAGTACATGACCTTGTGACCTTGCACTCTGACTCCTGTACTGTAGACGTAGGATTATCATTAAAAATATTGGCCATAGTTACTCTCTTAAATCTCTAGATACTGTGTATACTTGGATTCGGTGTATTTCAGTGTATTTTATGACCTTGACCTTTGACCCTGACCTTCAGAATTTTCATCAAGTGAAGAACTAGTTATGTATCACTTATGGTACTACTTTGGTCCGACTTCAACCCATAGGTCAGGTGCAATCACGTACAAAGAGCATTTCGCAGCACTTCAACCTACAACACCTTCGTGACCTTGACCTTTACGTCTCCCGAACTTGAAAACCTTCATAAACGTAGAACGTTTTATACACTAGTTGTGTGGCAAGTTTGGTCCACGGCCAATCAGCCAATCAGAAGCTATTGTGTGTCAAAGACGGAGGGGATGGTGATGGCCAGCCAGCACGGGGCAGGGGTCACTCCCGCAGTTATGAAAATGTGTATATCATCATGAGAGTAGGGTGTGGGGGAGGGAGGGGAAGCGGCACTTCAGTAGGAGATGAGCGGGGCCACCTGGAGCTGAGGGAGGGGGAGGGGGACGCAACGGCTGCCAAAGAGAGAGACAGAGGGGGGGGAGGGGAGGAGGGGGGGGAGACAACGGATGCCCCCGGACAAAAAAAGATAATTGCCAGAGCGTAAGCTGCTGCTCCGCTCCATCTGCCCCGCTCCCCCACCCCACCAGGTGTACCGCCTGCCCCGTTCCTCGCCCCTGCCCCAGCCGGGCGGGGCGGGGCGTGTGATGGCACGGAGCAAGCAGCGATGCTAGCCTTCCCGCCAGAGCCCCAGCACCGCCCCGCAGCGGAGGCCAGGTAAACGTCCCTGCAGGAATGCAGGAGCCACTTGGGGCAGTCGCCGCCGGTGTTGCCTCCACCCGGGGCACACCTGCTACACCTGTGGACCAGCCAGCGGTGCTGCCTCCACCCGGGGCACACCTGCTACACCTGTGGACCAGCCAGCGGTGCTGCATCCACCCGGGGCACACCTGCTACACCTGTGGACCAGCCAGCGGTGCTGCATCCACCCGGGGCACACCTGCTACACCTGTGCACCAGCCAGCGGTGCTGCATCCATCCGGGGCACACACACCTGCTACACCTGTGGACCAGCCAGCGGTGCTGCATCCATCCGGGGCACACCTGCTACACCTGTGGACCAGCCGACAGTGATGCCAACTCCTGAGGCACACCTGCACACTAAACCTGTGTGACTGAATCCGTGACAAGTGTTTCATATACCCGGGAGCAGACTTTACATCCCAGATACACCAGTACACCAGTACACCCACTACACCCACCCAGTACACCCACTACACCCACCACAGTAAACCCACACCAGTGCACCCACTACACCTACCACAGTACACCCACACCAGTACACCCACTACAACTACCACAGTACACCCACTACACCTACCCAGTATACCCACTACACCTACCACAGTACACCCACACCAGTACACCCACTACACCTACCACAGTACACCCACATCAGTACACCCACTACACCTGCCACAGTACACACACTACACCTACCACAGTACACCCACTATACCCACCCAGTACCCCCACTACACCTACCACAGTACACCCACTACACCTACCTAAGTACATCTACCCCAGTACACCCAATACATCCACAGCAGGACATCCACTACACCTACCCCAGTACACCCACTAAACCTACCCCAGTAAACCCACTACACTCACACCAGTACACCCACTACACCTACCCCATTACGCCCACTACACCTACAACAGTACACCCACTACTCCTACGCCCACTAACACTACACCTACACCAGTACACCCACTACACCTACACCTACCACATACCCTGCGACCCCCTCTTTTCCAGTGACGGTGCTGTTTCGTCACACTCCCGTAACCCCATCCCTCCCAAACCGCGTCACAACTCCCGTCACACCCCCACCCACCCCCTTCCTACCACAGTGATAGCATCCCAGCGTCACGACCCAGCAGCAACCCCCCACCCCCTCATCACCTCCTACCTCCTCCCCAGCGGCGTCACACCCCCGATACCACGGAGGAATTAATAAACAAATCAACTATTTCCTCCGTCACACGCAAGTTCCCTGCAGCTGGTAAAAATTGCTTCTAAACTATTTCAATCGACATAAACTTGTGTTTGGGCGCTACACTGGGGCCGCCCCGCCCCGCGCCCCCCGTGGCGTGGTGGGGCGGGGCGGGGAGGAGGGCCGAGGCGGGGTTGTTTATCTTTGGTCTCGTTGTTCGTGACTTATTTTCCAGGGAATGTTTTCGGTGCGGTTGTAAAAGGTACCATACCGGGGGCCATGTCAATGGCCGCCACTGTTGATCCTCCGCTGCTCAACGCTACGTGCACGTCCGCACCCCTGGCCCAGGTGTGGTGCACGTCCACTCCCCTGGCCCAGGTGTGGTGCACGTCGTCCCCCACTATGAGCAGGGAGGGGGGCGGCGGGCGCCCTCGCCGCCACACCAGGGCAACGCCTGCTACCACCTACACCTTGCTTTACCACCGTCACCACCGCCTGAAGCAACCAAGTGATGGCGGCCACAACATCGCTCTTTATCACCGTCAATTGCGATCATCAACGCGTCATCGCGTCGTCAATCAATTACCACAATCTCAAATTACCAACCACCGCATCAACCCTCTACCACAACTTCCACAATTACCATAAGTCGTTCTACTTATCAATTGTCATGCCTACCACCGGCGCCTACCATTTACCTACCACAAGCACCAACCACCAGCCGTGGAAGGTGCAGGAAGAACACACACACAGCACCACAAGGGAAGAAAATGGGAGACATCAGAACAAGCGAGGCTCCACCACAGAACACCGCAAGAACATCACTAGACCAGTTGACTGGACACGATAAACAGTGGAAGCTAAAAGAAATAGTGTAAAACAGAAGATTACAAAGCACGGCTAGGGAGAGGTACCATGGGAGGAACAGAGCAAAGAGGGCAACAGAATGAGCACCGCAGGACAACAGACGAGACTCAGAACAGAAGAGGAAAGACATGCATTGAAGAACAAAACAGGGAGAACACACATGCAGGAGAGAACACCAGAAAACAGAGGAAGACCACCTCCTGAGAGCAGGAAAGGGAGAGGAAAGAGTAATAAAGACGGAAGTGTCAACACCTGAAACGCTCCAACACCTGGTATGGAAGACCTGAAGATATGAGCTTTGTGCCTGCTGACTCCCTCCTACCCCATGCGTCCATCACCTCACCAATGGAGCAGCTCAAATTAATAACAATCATTCCGCCACCACGACTTCCTCACACTAGCATCACCAGCCGGCCTGCCAGCCAGCTTTCCAGCCTGCACGTGCACCCACTGACCCACCACGTGTGCCTGAAATTGCCAAACCATTACACAACCGGAAGACAAAAGCGTTCCAGTAAACCTACACACGTACCACTGAAACTCTACAAAGAGTTCGGCCCCCTAAGCCATTCATACCCTGTGTTCCACCTTCAGTACTCCCAAACCACATCAGTCACAATGTCCAGGTGACTGAGGGACCTCTCATGTCCCCACAGCACCCAAGTCTCTGAATGAGTTACGACCCGCTGCCATCCCTCCAGATCTCCAACTTAACTCCGAAAGTTTTTGTTTAATTGTCCTCAGACAAACGGTGTAAGTTCTGTAGACCCTCAGTAGCTTCGTAGTAGGAGCACCTTCGCTGACACCCATTGCCTCGCCAGATTCCTAGCCCTTATGTATGGTAACCTTGAGAGACGCGAGATTCTCTCTCTCTCTCTCTCTCTCTCTCTCTCTCTCTCTCTCTCTCTCTCTCTCTCTCTCTCTCTCTCTCTCTCTCTCACCTTCCTGGACTTCATCTAAGCTTTTCCGCCCATCGACCACAACGCAGTCATCGACAAGACCATCCACCTTGGGAGGTGGAGGAGACTTACTGCAGGACCAGCAGACTTCCTCGGTGAGCGTCGCCAGCCTGTGCGCTCCCGAGGGGCCACCTCCCGCCTTCCAGATCCTCAAGTGTGACGTTCCGCAAGCCACAAGGACGAGACCCCTCGTGTTGCCCCAGCCTTAATAAGTGACGCCCTGAAGTTCTGTTCCGTGGGAGCAGGATGACGACTCCGCCACTCACGTCACCGTTGACAACAGCTCTCCCGACCACTACCCAGACGTCCAGACCATCCTTAACAACCCCCCACCACTGGACCAGCGCCAGCCACGTCATCGTGTATCAAACCAAGACGGTAGTCATCCGCATCGGCCTTGCCTTCAACCGTGTCCCACCCTCTACTGTCTCACTAGACCCCCCCAGCCTCCTCGAACTAGTTCACTCCACAAGTCTCTCACGGTGTCGCTCTGGACGACAGACTAACCGTAGAGGGAACTCGTCACTGCCATCATCAAGTCCTCCAGCTGTCGTGTCTACATTCTTCGTCAAGGCGCTTGGCCTCCCTGCACCTGCACTCAAGAACATCTACACAGTGTTATTCCTGCCACACACGCACACACACACACACACACACACACACACACACACACACACACACACACACACGTACGACTCTCGCCGGCCTGGTCTCCCTCCCTACCCACCACGCAATATCAAAAGAGGTGCAGAAGAGGGCTTGCAAAGGTCCTCCTCCGTCTGTTGTACATCACCTTACACACTAATCCTCCCAACTCTCTCTAGCCATCGCCTGGACCTTCTGCGTCGCCATTATTGCCTCCGTCATATTCTGTCACCGGAGATCCCTCTTCCCCATGTTGCAGTTCGTAACCACACCTATACTGAAGCCATCAGCGATCGTTAAGACAGCTCACAAGAACAGTCCCAGTCCTAACCACGGTGAACGTCATCAACAGCCAGTGGTCTGTCATCGTGTCAACTGTCGTAAGAACTGTTTTCAAACCAATCCAACTCAACCTCTCGTAACAGCAACATTTTGTGTTTTTCGCTGTGGCTGTTTCAATAAATCATCAATCGTTTTCATTATCGCTTTTATTGTTATCATGGTTATCATTACTATTAAAGGATAAAGAAGGGAAGAAAGGTTAACAACAAGAGGTTCCGCTTACGAACAGGGAAGACCTGAACATACGAGAGAACAGATGGAGAACACGCAGAGAATCAAACAGAACGACGCACAGAGGGAGAGGGAGAAATTCAACCGAATACGGGAGAGAGAGAGTGCAAAACAAGAGAGGAGGACAGAACAGAAAGAACAGCAGAGAACAGGAGGAGAGGGAAGGGAAGAGCCGAGTCGAGGGAGAGGTGGTAGCTGTGGACACCAGAAGTACAGGGATAAAGAGAAAACATAAACGTGAACAAAGACCTGGGGAAGCACAGAGGGACCGACTGGGAGGCGAGAGGACGAAGGGGAGGAGAATGAAGAGCAGGGGAGAGTAAACGAGGAAGAGGAGGACAAAAAGGGGAGAGCAAGAGGATTTGTGAGGGGCCGAGGTAAAAGTGGCAGCGAGGGGAGCGGTAAAAAGCGAGGGGCTGGCGTAAGAGGGGCGGAGAGGGATGGCTGGTGACGGCCATGGCTAAGATACTGAGGCAAGGACGCGCTGGACTCACCAGGGGCGGCCCTCCACCCCACCTATCGAGGCGAGGACCCACTAGGGGCGGCCCTCCACCCCACCTACCGAGGCGAGGACCCACCAGGGGCGGCCCTCCGCCCCACCTACCGAGGTGAGGACTCACCAGGGGCGGCCCTCCACCCCACCTACCGAAGCGAGGACTCACCAGACTCACCAAGGGGGCGACACAACACCCCAGACACTGTCGAAGGAGGGCGCCTCCCATTCTAGCCTCGGTCCACGCCACCAGATTACTGACGGAGAGGGGGGGTTCCAGTCTCACTTGTGGCGGTCTAAGCTACTGGAGTCTGGAATACGGAGAGTACGCACTGGCCAAGGGCGGCCCATATACCACCTGACACAAGGAGAAGGCTCTATATTGCCCATGTGCGGTAGGTAGAACCTCACCTTGGCATACCGACATTGTAAACTCACCAGGGGCAGCCCACAACACCAGAATTAAGGACACGGACGATAAACCCTCACCAGGGACAGCCCACGCTACTGGAGGAACGCCCCATGCTAACCAGGGCCAGCCCACGTCTCCGTCACCGCCAACATACTATACCCAACTCACATAGCACTCCCTCACCCTCGTACCCACGCATCACAAGCACCAACACTGCCCTAGTCAACCACACACCCACCGAACATCACATACCACCGCCCTAGCAAGCCACACATCACATACCACTGCCCTAGCTGGCCACACACCACTGCCCTAGCCAGCCACACACCGCACCCCATCCGCTGTATGACGATAAAACCCAGATAAAGAGTCGGTAGTGAGAGAGAGAGAGAGAGAGAGAGAGAGAGAGAGAGAGAGAGAGAGAGAGAGAGAGAGAGAGAGAGAGAGAGAGAGAGAGAGAGAGAGTGAGTGTGTTTCTACAACGCATAAGAGGTTGTGACGGTGGCTTGGTGACGGTAGTGCTGGACATGACGGCACTGGGTAATGATGGGGGTGGATGGAGATGGTTGTGGTGGTGATGGGGGAAGGGTAGGATGCTGCCACGCTGCTGGTCCCACAGACTGCGAGACTGGAGCAGTTGAAGCAGGCGAGTGGTACACACAGGTGAGGGAGACCTGGCCAGCCAGACCACTGCACAGGGTATACACAGGGTCGTCACCACTCACTACCCTAGTGCGCCTATGTACCCTAGCGGTATCAGAGTCAGACTGCGTTGGTACGCTTAACGGCTGGCGGAATGGTTGGTCAATCGCCCTGCTAACAAAGAGGTCACCCACGTCAAAGTTCGACCACCCAGCTCAAAGCTCAGCCGCCCTGCTCAACGTTCAGCCTCCCTGCTCAACGTTCAGCCACCCTGCTCAACGTTCAGCCACCCTGCTCAACGTTCAGCCTCCCTGCTCAACGTTCAGCCACCCTGTTCAACGTTCAGCCGCCCTGTTCAACGTTCAGCCGCCCTGCTCAACGTTCAGCCACCCTGCTTAGCGCTAGGACTGGTCCAGCCCAGCAGACAAGCCCCTACAGAGAGATCTGCTCACGCGCGGACGATGTGGTCATGTATGTGGGTCTGCGGATGCGTTAGTCACCCTACGGACATACGGACGGGCCTCAGGGAGCGCCTGCGGACGGACAGAGAATTGACACACCTGTGTGGCTACAGGGCTTGCAGGCATCCGGACTATACCTAGCGGATTCAAGATCGAGCCTACGGAAGCACGAACGAACCCAGCAAGGTACGGACGGGCCTACGAACGCCCAGAGGGGTCCACGAAGACACGAAATGACGCAGGAGTTGGATGAGGGGAGGTCAGGGACAGTCACCCGGCTGAGGCGTCCGTCATACATGGGACCAGACACCACAGGAAAGGATGCACTGTAAACACATCGAGGCTCCGGCCACCGCGTTCGTAAGGGAATGAGGGAGGGAGGAGCGTGGTGGTGTCCGTACGCTGACCCTCCGCCACTGTCGATATCAGGAGGTCACCTCCACGGCCATTAACCACACCAACCCCAGCAGCGGCAAGGACACCACCAGGGTCGAGGTCCAACTACAACACCAGCAGATCTCCAACACTGGGACGCGGGGAGGGACCTGTCACGTAGCCCCGACACACGACATCCAGCTGCACCAACACAACACCGGCAGCTCACCAACACTGGGACGCGGGAAGGGACCTGTCACGTAGCCCCGACACACGAGATCCAGCTGCACCAACACAACACCGGCAGCTCACCAACACTGGGACAGAGGGGGACCGGCCACGTAGCCCGGACAAACAAAACCCATGACAGTGTAAGCTCCCCAGGGGCCAAAGCCACAGGAAAGTTAAAAACAGCATAAAAAGAGGAGGGGGCGATGGAAAGACACACCTGCAGTAATTATAGTAACAGGAGGAAACAGAAACGCCGTTAACGGGAGCAGTAACAGGGGCAGCAGGAGCAGGAGCAGCAGGAGGCGAGGGGAGGGAGCGGCGGGCTATGGCCGTGGATCACCGTGAACAAGCGGCCCGGGTGGGGAGCCCGAGGGTCACCACCATCACCACGGAAATACCGGACAATCGACTTTTACGATGAGGTAGAGGCACCGCAGCACATACTGCCACCCCCTTCCTCCCTCCCTCCCCTGCTGCAAGCATGCCCTCCCCTGCAGCAAGCATACCCTCCCCTTCAGCAAGCACACCCTCCCCTGCACCAGCCACTCCTAGCCTGCTGCAGGCACCCTTCCCCCTGCACCAGGCACTCCTACCCTGCTCCAGGCACCCTTCCCCTGACACTCCTACCATGCAGCAGACGCTACCTCTCCCTGCAGCAAGCATACCCTCCCCCAAAGCAAGCACTCTTACCCTGCTGCAGGCACAATTGCAGTAGGCACTCCCTCCCTTGCAGCAAGCTCCCTTCCCCTGCAGGAGGCACCCCCATTCCGTGAAGCAAGCACCCTTCCCCTGCAGCAGGCACCACCCTCGCCTGCAGCAGGCACAACCTTCGCCTGCAGCAGGCACAACCTTCGCCTGCAGCAGGCACAACCCTCGCCTGCAGAAAGCATTCCCTCCCGTGCAGTAGGCATCCAGCAGCCGTGGTCGTCCTGTGCCGCCCAGATAACATTCCTCACCTCTGGCCACAACGCAGCCTTAGGGAGACCTGGAGAAGACTCGGCTCCTCTGACCCACTTCTGATGGTCCAGGGTGGGATCCCGGCGTCTACAGACTCTGGTGACAACAGGCTGTGGCCGCCCCACCACCAGCACACGCGGTGAAAGGACACCTGAAGGGGGTGACTCCATCAAAGCCTTGGACCAAGTCAACCATAACACGACAAGACAGCCAAACCTTGAGCTGCAAAGGTCTCATTCCGAGGCTTGTAGACGTCCCCTGTGAGCGTCGTCTGGCTGTAGCTGTGCCCTTCCACGGGGCCACCTCCACCTTCCAGTCCCCTCGCCTGTCGCATCTCACAGTTGACAACAGCCCTCCCAACTACAAACGCCCTTCGGAACTCCCTTAGCAACCTCCAGATCTGGACCACCGCCAAACCACGTCACCATCTACCTAACTAGCACCGCTGTCATTGATATTTCTCACCCATAACCAGGTCTAAACCTCCTACCGTCTCACTAGGTCCTAGGCACCTCCAGGTGGTTCAGTCCACCAAGCCTCCTTCCAACCCCCTACTGTCTCACTAGGTCCTAGGTTCAGTCTACCAAGCTTCTCCACGTCACTCAGAACAGTAAGCTAAGCTGGGAGGAACACGTCAGCACCATTATCACAACCTCCACCTGCCTTCGTCTCTACATTCTCTTCATAACTCAAGACACTTGCCTTCCCTTGGTCTAAACTCAACAACTGCTACAAGACATTCATCCGTTCCAAACTCATCTGAGCTTCCCCCGCTTGGTTTTCCTCCTAACCCACCACATAAAAGGGGTCACCATCCACCACACAACTGGGGGTCACCATCCACCACACAACTGGGGTCACCATCCACCATACAACAAGGGTCACATGAAAAGAAGCAGAAGAGTATAGCAAGATCAGCCTCGGTTCCTCTTACTCCATCTAACAACTACCTGGACCTCATCGGATAGTTCGAGCAAAAGCTACTGCACCATTCCCACCACCGTCACCTCCTGCCACCAGAGATCCCTCGTCCCCGCGTTGCAGTACGGCAACAAAACCACATCGAACCCAGCCGAGGCTGTCACAAACCTGCAGGAACAACACGGCCCCAACTACCGTGCATACCGCCAACCTGGTTGGCGTGGGTGGTGGTGGTGGATGTGGTGGCAAGAATGGTTAAACGGTTGGAGTGGTTGACAGCGCGGGCCGGCGTTCGCCCGTCCGCCCGCCGAACGCCGCCCGCCCGACACCACCAAAATAGCCGGACTGGAAATAAGAAGACCAGCACAGTGCCCTCTCGTCTATCTTGGTCCCTGGTGACCGCCCACCCGCCCGGCCCAAGCCACCCTGCCAGCCAGCCAGCCTTCCCCCCTACCCCGACCCTGCCAACCAGCCAGCAAGCCTCCTCTCCCACCACGACCCTGCCAGCCAGCCAGCCAGCCTCCCCTCCCACCGCGACCCTGCAAGCCAATCAGACTCCTCTCCCACTACGACCCTGCCAGACAGCCTTTCCTCCTACCCTGACCCTGCCAGACAGCATCCCTCCCGACCCCAACCCTGCCAGCCAGCATACCCACCAACCCCGACCCTGACAGTCAACCACCCCGACCCTGCCAACCAATCTCCCCGTCCACCATGACCCTGCCAGCCAGCAAGCCCCCACGCCCATCCCTGCCCAGCAAGCCAACCTCCCCGCCCATCACAACCCCGACACCCATCCCCCGCCCCGCTCACCTGGACCCTGGTGCCCTTTGCCCATCACGTCCAAACAACGTCCACCTCGAGCACAAAATCCTTGGCCGCCCAAAGTCTCGGTTCGGAAAACAGAGAACAGTTGGCGTGGATCAAGACGTCCCTCACACCCAACAAACTGCGCGGCCTGCGCTCTTGATGCTTCCATCTGAACGGCTGGGGGGGGGGGGGGGGGGGTTAAGGTAAAGTGCCACCACAACCTCACCACTCGACAAGTCACACCGCTCTATATCAGGCATACTTCACGCTGGTATGTCTCAGCGTGAGCAACGGCGTAATCATGGGCGTCGTATGACGCATCAACCTATGATGCAACACAGTCTTTCCTGATGACGCAGCGTACATTATCAAGATTAAAGTGAAAGTTTCTTTTCTTCCTACGCTTCAACATCTTTATTTGTCGAGATACACAGAGACAACGCATGATCGACGTCGCCTAAGGATCATGTGTAATGCTTTTGCGCTACCGCTCACAGGATGAACATGGGGTGGCACCCTAAATCTGCCGGGGACACCGGCACAGATGAAATCATCAACCGTTTCCAAGCTTCCTTCCCGAGGATGTTTCCCACTTCTCTCGGTTCCTTAACGCACAACTTCCTCTCTAGCCGATCCGCCGCGGTAGCCTCTGGTGGAGCGACCTCCTCCTCCTCCTTATCGTAGCAACAGTGGTGTTCCCCGGGGTCATGTCTTGTCACCTACTCTGTTTCTTCTCCCCATACATGACCTTCACTCTCCAGCATTTAACCTTATTCACTCTTATGCTGAGGGTTCTTACCCTACATACTTGAACTCACTTCGCCTCACCCCTAGCATTTGATCTCTTCCTGGTACTGAACACACACGTCCTCTCTTCCTACTCCCACTGTTCCCCCTTCCTCCAACCTTTCTAGTCTTACGAGAGTCGGTTCTGACAAACGCCTAAGGAGCCCCTGATGAATCACTTCATTCTTTTTCCCTCGTCCTATTTTTCCTTTCATTCAAGATGGCCATGACTGGTGCTGCACGTCTTGCGCGTGCCACATCGGTCATTGTCATAATAAAATGAAATTATGTGTTGATAATGTGACTAGATATCACAGCATGGGAGAAAATGTATCTTGTTTACGTTCACCAACCTAACCTAAAATGACCTCCCATGGCCTGACCGGACCTGACCTTCCGCATCCTACCCTGCCATGCCCTGGTCGACCCTGACCTGACTTGACCTTCCCTCACCTGACCCACCCTTACCTAGGAAAAATCTCCTTAAAAAGCAATTTTTTTTTCTCTCTTTATCCCTCGTCCCGCAAGGCAATGTAGGATGAAGGACGTTCCTTCTTCTCCAACACAGCTGACCTCCCGGGCGCACCAGCCTACTCGCCCAACGGCCACTGACCTACATTCTACAGCATGTTCACGACCACCTACTGACCCCTGCCTCACAAGAGGCACTGGCCCGCCCTACATGCTCACCACCGAGGCACTGAACCCCCAGTATATATTCACGAGAGGCACTGGCCAACATCACCCTAAAACAAGATGCACTAATCATATGCGTCCATCTTTCTATTTTGGGCACGTAGGATACCATATAGACCCTGTCCTCCAGCAGGTAACCTCGTTACAGACCATCAGGTCTTCTGTTGCTTGTCCTTCCCATGTACTTTCATGTACACCAATGTGCTTATCAGACGCACCGCAACCGCCACAGGTTCAGCTCATACGCACTTTTTCCGTACGAATTCAGCACAGACTTTACTAAAGCCCCTACATACTCAACACCCAGTCACAAATCCCTATACTCAAAAACAGCGACAAAATCCCCCAGTTCTCGGCAAAGAGGCAGTGACCCTCCACATACGTTCCACACAGAGGCAGAGACCCTCCACACGTACCACATAGAGGGAGTGACCCTCCACACACGTTCCACACAGAGGCAGAGACCCTCCACACGTACCACATAGAGGGAGTGACCCTCCACACATGCCACACAGAGGTAGAGACCCTCCACACGTACCACATAGAGGGAGTGACCCTCCACACATGCCACACACAGGCAGAGACCCTCCACACGTACCACATAGAAGGAGTGACCCTCCACACATGCCACACAGAGGCAGTGACCCTCCGCTCGTGCCACACAGAGGCAGTGACCCTCCACTCGTGCCACACAGAGGCAGTGACCCTCCACACACAGTTCCACACAGAGGCAATGACTCTCCACACAGTTCCACACAGAGGCAGTGACCCTCCACACACAATTCCACACAGAAACAGTGACCCCCCCCCCCACCATAGCACACAGGAACTGCCACACCCTCCCACCACATAGTTAATGACAGCTCCAGAGCTGGACCGCCGCCAAAAACGTCATCATCAACCAAACCAAGACCGTGTAGTCATATACGTCAGCCTTGCTCCTCCTCACCCCGCCCTCCCTCCTGCCTTGGCCCTCTCCAGGTTGCTCGGGGCCGCCAAGAATCCGGGTGTCACTCTAGGGCGATAAACTAAGCTGGAAGGAACACGTCAGTACCATCACCACACTCCCATTCATCGTCTCCATGTTCTCCGTTGACCCGCGACACTTGGGACTCCCTGCGTCTGAACTCCAGAACATCTACACAACTTTCACCGTTTTCAAACTCACCTGCGCCTCCCACGCCTGGTCTTGTACCCCCATCCACCACACAGCAGGGGGTGCTGAGGAAGGCGCAGAACAGGGCATTCACGATCATATTTAGTCCCTCTTACACTGTGGTTCCACCTGACTTCACCAACCATCATCTGAACCTTGTTAAGACATCTTGGGAGTAAGGCAATGCACCACCCGCGTCACCATCATCTCCAGCAGCCAGAGATCCCTCGTCTCCAAGTTGCAGTTCGTGATCATGGCCGCAGCGAACCCATCCGAGCTCGCACACGCCGCTACAAGAACAGCCCCATACCATACACAATACATAGGTACTGACCCCTACCTACACACCACACAGGTACTGACCCCTACCTACACACCACACAGGTACTGACCCCTACCTACACACCACACAGGTACTGACCCCTACCTACACACCACACAGGTACTGACCACTACCTACACACCACACAGGCACTGACCCCTACCTACACACTACACAGGTACTGACCCCTACTTACACACCACACAGGTACTGACCCCTACCTACACACCACACAGGTACTGACCCCTACCTACACACCACACAGGTACTGACCCCTACCTACACACCACACAGGTACTGACCCCTACCTACACACCACACAGGCACTGACCCCTACCTACACACCACACAGGCACTGACCCCTACCTACACACCTCTCTTTCCATATCCTAACAACCAAGGAAGCGATCGTCCCTTCCATCCTCATTACAAGGGAAGGAGAAGCACCAGCAGAAGAAATGATGAATAAAGAATAGGAAGAGGGGAAGGAGGAATGAATGTAAGTGGCAACATCAGGAGGAAACGACAGATGAGAAATTCGAGGAGGAGGAGGAGGAGGAGGAGGAGGAGAGAAGAAGAAGGAGAGAGGGAAGAAGCAGCAGCAGCAGCTTGCAAAACATGCTAAGGCCCAGCGTTCAACAAGCGTCGAGTCTTGGGGGTAGAAATGATACCACACTGCGGCTGCCCCGACCAATGGCCGAGGGGGAAAAAAATAGTCAATAAAAATACGACGACAACCACCATCCAGGCCTGCTGCTGGCGCGTCGCATCTCCCCTCGTGCAACACAACCAGCGGTCGCCATTCATCGCCAGTATCTTACACCATCTCCCTCACTATATTCCTCAAAGTATCTACCTCGCGCGCCCACACTCGTCAGCAGACGGCACCGTCAGTCACGTAAGATCCGCTCCCTTAATGCGAAGCACCAGCCAAGGTGGCGGGCGGAGGTGGGGGTTGGCTCGTGTGGTCGGCCAAGTACCCAGCGTCTCTCTCCTTGGTGATAAGGAGAGCTCGCTCACATAAGGACTTGGGTTCGACCCCATGCCAAGCCGAGGGGCCCCCAGCCTCACGGGTATCTGCCGGACGTTCCAGATCAGTGGCGGATAAGGGCACCAGGGAGGGGGGGTTAAAGGCTCCAAGGTTACATGCAAGAAGGCTGTCAGTCTGGCTGGGTGTCGGCAAATCGCATGCCGACCTCTGCCAAGGGACGATGGCTCCACGGGGGGGCCTAAGGACCCGCCCAGTGTTGGTGACACCGCCCGCTCCGCCCCGCGCACCACACGGAGTACCGGCCTGCAGCAGCAGCAGCCAGTGGTGTGTGGTCGGGTGTGATGTCGCGCCGCGTCACCAGCTGTGACCCAAGCTGGAGTTGTGGTAAGCACCATCAAGACGGGAGGGAGAGCTTTGTGCTGTTCGGTGGTGGGGAACACCACGGCACCAAGATCCTTAAGTCTTAAGAAGAAGAAAACGAGATAGACTGAAGAGACAGTAACGGGAAGAAGACCAGCATGGAGACCCTTCTGTCTAAAGGGAAGAAACGTCTTTATCAGAATTCAGGAAGAGATCTATAGTTTACGAGGCGAGGCCCACACGATCCACGGCGAGAGAAGGGGTCTGGGCTGAGGGGAAACCATAATGTGGCGAGGCTGAGGGCCGGCTATGGAAGCCCCTACGTGAAGGCGGCAGGGGAGAGGGGACGATGCCCTCTGGAGGCGTAGCTGCGGCGTCAACGGGGACCCCCTGGCTAGGTCGGATCCGTCGAGAGCGCCGAGCGGACAAAGACAACCACACAGAATCAAAGATCACACGTCGCCTGGTCTCTGTGTCGCACACCAAGCTACTGTGTACACACATCTTCATCACAACTCTTTCGATTGCACTTGGGGACCGGAGGAAACTACACTTACACACCTCGACTTGCAAACTGCGTAACATCTATTGACAAGGAGCTGTCCATAACGTATGACGTAACACCCCTGGACAAAGGCTCGGGTCGAGTGTTGCACTGAGACTTGGCTGAACTTGTAAACAGAAGGTCCAATGTACTATTTCAAAGCTGCTAGAGCGACGTTAGTACCCTGCAAGGTGCATAACTGGGCCCCAAGCTGTTTGAAGTAACAATGTCCTGCTAATACCAAGCCATGAAAATGTTCCAGGGATACAGAGAGTCACGCTGGTGACGTCCCACACATCGATTCCGATCCAGGAATACCAACCATTCCAGACTGCATACACACACACACACACACACTCAGTTCTGGCTCACCTGTGCAGAAGCCAACGGCGTTCAACGATCATTGTGATAAACGTCCGTGTTGACCGCCAGGGCTGAAGGCTGATGGTCAACGTAGTACTGATCCCATGTCACTCTAGCCGGAGAGCAAGACTCCATCTGACGCGTGAAGACAAGACTGGAAGCTCTCGGAAGTCTGGCGAGGCACAACCCCCCTAATTATGATGCTCCTCTTGGCATTGCAAGAACGATGCACCCTGGCCTATATAAGGTCTCACGCTGTTTACCATGCACCAGCCTCGGGTCCTGCATGACAGGTAAGGAACTGCGAAACTTGACGAAAAAAATATGCACACGTGAATCGTAACAAATTATACATCTGATTGAAGACTGTTAAGCATTCTGAGAATCGCTCAATTTACGATTCGACGGATTATTTGCGACGCAGTCGTCCCCGTCTGACAAGGCTTGCTTGGATCTCTTTTACTACGATCAACATTGATCTTCAGTGTAAACCCGATGACGTCATACGTAATGGATATTAAGAGAGGAGTCGATATATAAAGTCTCGCGTTAAAAGATTAACCAACAAAGATTAAGTCGCATGATTCACACGCAGATGGACTTCGGCTATAAGGGAACTGGTTGACTGGCATTGTATGGGAGAGCACTCATTATACCGATCATGTATGACGTAACCACTGGCGTGCCCAAGGATTCAGTCCTACCTCCACTTATTCTTCTCATATATATATATATATATATATATATATATATATATATATATATATATATATATATATATATATGTCATCGGCACTGATAATAAATGGGACGCGTTGTAAAGATATCGAAAACCGTAAACGATTCTAATCTCGGCAACAAACGTTCGAACTAACTTGAAGAACGTTTACAGCTGCTAGGTGAGCGAACGTTTGCAACGTGACGCAGACAAAAATGACACAGGCTGGGCTCACAGGTGGCGAATCATGTGTGAGATCGATAAGTGCACAGCTTTACATACTGGCTATATAACAGGAGCAGACGAGCTACAGTGTCAATTCCCCTGAGCTAAAGAATGTAAAGGAAAACACAAAAAAAAAAAGACTGTTGCAACACTCTGTTATGACCTACAGCCCGGTAATTAGCGCGTAGGAGCAAGACTAACGAATGCCTGGGCTTCATAAGGACGGTAATTCAAGTCTGAGACACTAATCCACACTCTCTCAATTCACCGCTGTGTTCCCCACCTTGAACACTGTGTTGCTCTGCCCTTCCATATAGAATCAGATCCTGTGAGGCCAGTCTGAACGAGACCCCCAAACTTAGCCTACAAAAGAGAAGGGTAAAAAAGGTGATCCGATACACACACACAAAAAACAATCTAAATAATCAAGGCTTCGAAATTCTTGAATTAATCGGTTATTTTAAGACTATACATCAAAGTTCATTTGCAGTAATGGCTACTTTAAGGGCATAGAAAAAAAACTTCTACGACTTTAAACGAGGCAAATTACTTTCATCCTCAACAGGATGATTATGGAATGAGATTTACCAATGACGCGAGTTGAAAATAACGCTACAGATTCCCTCACAAAATACTTCCGAGTCATTTCAGGCGACATTATACACGCTTACGTGGAGATCGTCATAAGTTCTCTTTTACTAATCTTGTGACACGAAACGCTACCACACCTGCCTGGAGAGGACCCGACGGTGGAGTGGTGGTGTTCGCGTTCGTCTGTGCAGGGTAGCTGGCTGTCCCCTCGAGCTTCATGTCAACACGAGGATAGAAGAACTGGGCATACCCTGCGTGGATGATCAGCTACCGGGAATCAGTCTCACGAGAGGGCTGGTGTTGGTGCGAGGCGATCCACGTACTATTGCCTCCACACCTTCGTTCTGTCCGGCAACAGAGGGAATTGTGGTTCATTTGGACGATCTCTGCAGACATGCAGTGAAACAAGCGAGTCTGATGGACGCCCCCCCCCCCAATAAAAAAAAAAAAAAAAAAAACACAACATCCACACACATGACCCAATCAGGATCAGCGTCAATGTACACAGATTAACACATCACTTCCAGCCACCCTGGCAGATATGACCGGCCTCACCCTGGCGTCACCATACCTCCATACCTACCTACCTACCCAAATAAGTTAGAGCATATGATGCATAGTCAAGAGGGCCGCCAAAAGCTCTGCCACTGGGAAGGCTCCAAGTGCTGCCACTGTGATCAAATCCAGTGGTCCTGGGAGCTGAGAGAGGGAGGGTGGAACACAGAGCTGGGAATCTCCGTCACCATTACTTGTCTCCTGTGGTGAATTCATCGAATTCAACGTAAAACCTTCAGCCTTGGGATGCGGAGGTCCTCATTCCATGGCATGCCAGACTGCCTCAGTGAGCGTCGTCAGGCGGCACGCTTCCGACGAGGAGCCATCTCCACCTTCCAGTCCCTCAGCTGTGACGTCCCACAGGCTACGCCACGCTCTGATGGAGGGGACACCCATGTTCCAGGGAAGTACGCTGACAGTCCTACCCCAGGTGTTTGTAAGTCGACAGCAGCCCTCCTGACTACAGCGCCCTCCGTCGACGCTCCTAGCCAGCCTCCGTAGCTAAACCACCGGCCAGCCACACGACCACTAAACAAACCAGGACGGCAGTCAAGCACATCAGTCTTGCATCCAACCATGTCCCACCCTCTGCTGACTCACAAGGCCCCAGCCAACCCCCTCCTGGTGGCTCAGATCACCAAGCTTCTTCTTCTTCTTCTTCTTCTTTTTCTTCTTCTTCTTCTTTCTTCTTCTTCTTCTTCTTCTTCTTCTTCTTCTTCTTCTTCTTCTTGTCGCTTTGGACGAAGCTGCATCAAGCTGGAAAGATACGCGTCAGCACCATCATCAGATCCTCCAGCTATCGTCTCTACATCCTCCGTCGACCCCGAAAAACTTCAACGCCCTGCCCGTTAATTCTACAACATCCACAGTGCTCTCCGTCTTCCCAGACTCACTCGCTCCTCCCACCCACCTGGTCTTCTTCCTTTACCCAACACACAGCACAGCAGAGGCAACGAGGAAAAGGCAAGAGAAGGGCTAGCAGCAAGATCAACCTCGGTCCCTCTTAAACCGCCTATCAAGAGGTGCTCAACACACCGGTGTCCTCCCGACCCTCTCCCACCACCACCGCCACCGCCGGGTGGACTCCCGCACTTTGCATCCTCTTTCGCGCCACCGCCCACGGGATGGGTACAGTGGTACAGCATCTCCACAGTTTCTTCGGCTAAAAAAAAAAAAAAAAAAAAAAAAGAAATACAAATGTCAACCAAGAAATCGCAAAGGCGTTGCCGCACTGTTCTTCCACCGTCACCTCAAACTCCTCCCCCCAAAAGATGCAGTTGTGCGCCACCACCACCACCCCAACCCCTCCGTGCTCTCGTCCAGACAGACCCCTACCAGAAGTGACCCATCCCATCCACTGGGAACATCATCAACAATCGGTTGATCGCCTGCCCAGTAGTACTGCCTGTAAGATCCTGTTTTACGTCCCACAACCTCATTATCATCCCACTAACTACATGACGTATTATATCCGCATGTTCTCTGTCTTTACAACTCATTCATTAACTGCTATTGCGTTTCCCTATGAGAAGCTGTTGTCTTACGCTAAACTTCTCGTAAACCAATGGAGTTTGGGAGCATAATATTAGCTCGTCAACAGGAGGTTGCTTAATAAGCCCAGGACACAAGTGGCACGTGAATGTGAAGCAGAGACGTGAGTACGTAGAGGCATCCAGCAGATAATACTCCAGCAGCCGTCGAGGCTGGAGAAAGTAACGAGGTCAGCGGACTACATGACGCTTATCGCTGTACGAGGAAGGCTTGACTTTGCACAACTGGGAGTTCAACTCCTACCGAGGCGTTAGTCAGCCACGTGAAATGTGTGCAGGTAGGGACGCACACACACACACACACACACACACACACACACACACACGTACACACACACACACACACACGTACACACACACCAGAACACCGAACTTTAATCTGCGAGGAGAGGATTCCTCTCAGTCACGAGTCTAAACACACTTCCATGTCAAAAGTTCTCCGCCCTACGAAACGCAACGAATCCATCCCGCAATACATGTTATGATAACCGACCCCCAAGGCCACAGAGGGGTCGACAAAGACCCTTTGTGACCTCTCTAAATCCCTTTGTGACCTCTCTAAATCCCTTTGCGCTACCGCTCACGAGCCCGAGCAAGGCCGACACAATAAATTAGCCTCCGTTACAGGCAAAATGGAAATTGATTTTGGGGTGGCCGTCGACAAACCCTCCACCCCTTCCCTACCCTCGCACAACATTACCCATGTTCCTCCCCGATCTGGAACCGCTATCACTCCACCAGACCCGTGATGATGTCCGGCCAATCCACGAAGACACCTCCTCCTCCTCCTCCTCCTAACCCCCTACGTCCTATATCAATGGTTGTCCCATAGCATTTGATAGGCTGACGAAAACTGTCTGTGGCACACACACACACACACACACACACACACACACACACACACACACACACACACACACACACACACACACACGCGTACTCTGGCATAGCACAGCGGTACGTGGAACAGAAAATGAGACAAGGTGGACCACAGCACCGGGCTGGAAATCACTCGCATTCCAGTACCTCCTGCGAGAGGTTGGGTAAGTTGTGTCCCTTGGAAACCGTATCGTCAGCACCGATGGGTGGGTGGGTGGGTGTGAGGGAGCAGCAGCACGTTAAAGAGTGTGTTATGGCTAGAGAGAGAGAGAGAGAGAGAGAGAGAGAGAGAGAGAGAGAGAGAGAGAGAGAGAGAGAGAGAGAGAGAGAGAGAGTATGTGTGTCGGGTCTTGCGACCGAGTGTGACGGCCACGTACAAGCAGACCGCCTCGTGACGCCCGCCCCGCGTCCCCAGTGCCCAGCGGACGGGCCAAGCGGGGAGGGAGGAGAGGAGGAGGAGGAGGAGGAGGAGGCTAGTAATCAGGAGTAATGTAGGGTGGGGCCGTTGTGGTGGTGGTGGCGGCGCCAGCACCCACGGAGGGAGAAGGGGGAATCCTCTCACCTCACCCGACCCACCCACCCACCAGCCTGTGTCCTCACACCCACCCCTCCCACTCTCCGGTGTCCCGCCCCACTCCCTGTGTCCTCACCCACTCCCTGTGTCCCGCCCCCCCTCCTCCTACCTACACTCTAGCTGTAGCGGTAAATAATGACACTAGAGGCTGGACGGCACTACTGCAGGCCACCAGCACCTCCCCAAGGCCAGGCGCTGCTGCCACACGGCGGGAGACACACATGGGGGTCGTGGCTGGGAGACATATGGGGTCGTGGCTGGGAGACACATGGCGTCGTGGCAGGAGACACACATGGGGTCGTGGCAGGAGACACATGGGGTCGTGGCGGGAGACACACATGGGGTCGTGGCTGGAGACGCACACATGGGGTCGTGGCGGGAGACACATGGGGTAGCGGCGGGGGACATATGGGGTCATCGCGGAGTGGGTAAAACAGGGTAACGGTGGACACATGGGGTCGCAGCGGGGGGCAAATGGGTCAGGGCGGAGGAAACATATGGCCACGGCGAAGGACACATGGGGTCGCGAGGGGAGACTCGTGGGGTCACCGGGCGGGACAAAAGGTCACGGCGGGGGGGGGGGCATAAGGTCGTGGCTGAGGACACGTCGGTATGTACGTAAGAATAACACGACCATAAAATAGCAGGGTAACAGCTTACAATTAGGACAATGTCCATGGAATGTCTACACCACGTCAATGACCGCATCGTCACCACTTCCCGGGCAGCAGCTGGAGTAAAGACCACATCGTCACCACTTCCCGGGCAGCAGTTGGAGTAATGACCGCATCGTCACCACTTCCCGGGCAGCAGCTGGAGTAATGACCGCATCGTCACCACTTCCCGGGCAGCAGCTGGAGTAAAGACCACATCGTCACCACTTCCCGGGCAGCAGCTGGAGTAAAGACCACATCGTCCCCACTTCCCGGGCAGCAGCTGGAGTAAACAAGTTTAAAAAGATCTGCCACAAGACTCTCTTACGCCCTCACCAGCTCCGACCTGGATACTACAGCGAAGAACCTTAGTTCAGGGTCACAGTCATTTGGTTTGACCGACATGCCGTTGGGCCTTGGCTGTGGATGGTCATTCTAAATGACCCTCAGCAAGCTCAAGAGCGTGGGGGATTACCAGAGAGAGACGAGAGTTTGACCACTAATGAATACGCATTTCATCACACCTTAATCCCTTAAACGCTCGCCTGACCCTTGACCTGACCCTTTAAAGGTCAGGTCAGTGTGGCATTATCCTCTCGGGTTTTACCATCGTGCACCGGGGCTTCGGATGCGGGAGTCCTCACGACGCGGGATGATGTCAGTAGCCAGGGGGGGGACGTCTTGATCCAGGAAGTCTCTGAAGACGATGACCAGGAAGTCACGAGGGTGACGTTGGGCGTCGAGGCCACGTAGCATGGCAGAGGCCAGTACGAGGTTCAACCAGGGATCATTATGCCAACCCCACGGGGAACAACTGCGATGTGGAACGAGAACAGGAGGTGGGAACCTCTTCCAAACGCAGAAGACACTAGGTACAATCGTCAGGCAGGTCTTCCTATACTTCACATGAAACAGATGACATACTGGAATGCTCTGTGTTTCAACTCCTGACACGTTAATCCACAGGTTCCTCTACCATCACAAACAGACGCGTTCGGACCCAGCGGTCTGGTGGTGTTCGAATTCAGTTGCTGTATTCACTTGACACCATCCTCAAGGGGGGTTACTCCCTCCCTAAGCATGTTATCACACAAACCTCTCCTCCTCCACAGATTGTATTAACAAACTGGAGAAAGAAATCCTTGATAAAATGCCTATCATAAAGCTATCAATAGTCTAACTTCTAAGTGTTCACAGGTTCAGCGGAAATGGTGTCCTCTGTGTCCAATACATTGCTCTCCAATTCCAACAGCTACCGTAAGGAGGCTGTCTATACATCTCCCCTCTTTGCCATACAGCCACTAAGCACAGAACCAGTTCCCAACCTTTTAGACAGTAAAGGACATTACCACCATCAAAGCCCGGTGCAACACAATTACAAGAGATGGACATAAACAGTGTTGTTGAGGCCCTGGGTAACGTCTTTACTGAGGATACTCAAGACAAGAATACAAAACTGAGGACAAATGCAACACCTTCACCTGTGAAAAAAAAAAAGGCTTGTGATACCGTCTAACATGTTGGTGGGATAGGAGTGTATCCGGACACATCGTGAGGCCTACGACACACACACACACACACACACACACACACACACACACGACGTGACCGTCCCACGTGACAGGAACTGGACAAACAGTGAGTGGTGAGGGGAGCAGGCAGGTCAGTCAGTCTAATACCCAGCTGTAAGTCCATCACGCCTCTTGTAAACCGATATGAAATGTATGGAAGATGAGGAATAATGATATTGAAAAATACGGGTGTGTGTACGGGTTCGATCCTGGCTGTTGGAGGTTTGTATGCTCTAAGAAGGAGCGATTTCCTATGCACTTTGTTCGTGTGTGTGTGTGTATATATATATATATATATATATATATATATATATATATATATATATATATATATATATATATATATATATATATATCATAATGAGAGATAATGTAGTCAGTGTTTTACCTAATACGTAAGGAAAGGATTGCCAAAGGTAAACTCTGTATATCATTCTATAACATCATTTACTGTGATCTGTATGACGTCTAAGGGTGGTGACCAAGGAAGGTCAGGACGCTGACCATGGGTGACCCAGGAGGGTGACCCAAGGCGACACAGGAGGAGGGTCAGGACGTTGACCTACGGTGAGGGTCGGCAGCCGAGCGTGGGGTAAACAAACCCACGTCCTGCTGGTATATTCACGGTAGAACCAACAAGCCTGGGGCAAGTCCGGCAGACCTGGCGTGGGCGCCGGAGGGGTGGGCGCGTGGTTGGCGCAGGAGGGGGAGGAGGAGGAGGAGGAGGGCGCGATATGGCGTGGGTGGAGGGCAAGACATGGCGTAGGTAGAGGGGGAAGACATGGCGTGGGCAGAGGGCAATCACGACATGGGTATAAGAGCAAGACATGACGCGGGTATTGGGCAAGACATGGCGTGGGCGGAAGGCAAGGCACGGCGTGGGAGGAGCAAGTCCAGTGCATGGGAGGAATGCGGTATCGGGGAGGTGCACGAAGCAATGACAAAGGCACAGTCGAGTGCAAGGCACTGGCGACATAGATCAACAGAGGAGGAGCGCATGGCAGGGGTGCTGCCTGCATGGCAGGTGGAGCGACAGGGGCCGAGCGGATGGCAGGGACCACAAGGGTTTGCTGCATGACGACGGCCCGAGTGCATGACAGAGGCGTGGCAGGTGGGGTAACACAGGAAGCTGGCAGAGGCGAGAGAGCAGGTACAAGGCAATCCCCTCACTCCCCCGTCAAGTTATAGTGCCGCACCAGTGCCAGGGCCACTCCCCCGTCAAGTTATAGTGCCGCACCAGTGCCAGGGCCACTCCCCCGTCAAGTTATAGTGCCGCACCAGTGCTAAGGCCACTCCCCCGCCAAGTTATAGTGCCACACCAGTGCCAGGGCCACTCCCCCGTCAAGTTATAGTGCCGCACCAGTGCCAGGGCCACTCCCCCGTCAAGTTATAGTGCCGCACCAGTGCTAAGGCCACTCCCCCGCCAAGTTATAGTGCCACACCAGTGCCAGGGCCACTCCCCCGTCAAGTTATAGTGCCGCACCAGTGCCAGGGCCACTCCCCCGTCAAGTTATAGTGCCGCACCAGTGCCAGGGCCACTCCCCCGCCAAGTTACAGTGCCGCACCAGTGTCAAAGGGTGAGGGGCACTCCCCCGCCAAGTTATAGTGCCACGGGTGAGGGGCACTCCCCCGCCAAGTTATAGTGCCGCAACAAGGCCAGGGGTGAGGGCCACTCCACCGCCAAGTTATAGTGCCAGGGGTGTGAGGGCCACTCCACCGCCAAGTTATAGTGCCAGGGGTGTGAGGGGCACTCCCCCGCCAAGTTATAGTGCCGCACCAGTGCCAAAGGTGATTCCCGAAATTGCTGTAAAGTAAGCCGAGAGAGAGAGAGAAAAAAAAAAGGCAGTGAAGCGTGTGGGCGCGTGAGGGCCGCGGCAGAGCCGGCCGGGGAGGGAAGACAAAATTCCTGGGTGGACTTTCAGAAGGAGGGGAGAGCAGAGCAGGGCGAGGGGAAGGCCCAGATCCATGCCGAGTTTCCATGGACACAGGCGAGGGGTAAATGTTAGTAAGTCGGAAGCCTGGCACTGAGAGGGGAGCGTGCCACCGCCGCACAGTTTCCAGGGCCGGCGAGGGGAGGGGAGGCAGCCGGACAAGGGGACGATTGTCACCTGTTATGTACCAAGCCAAGGGTCCCTAGCGCTGCACCAGACCCGTCTACCCTACACGCACGCCCGCACGCCCTCACCACGCCGCCCCCAACCGCGCCACACACCCACCCTGCCTCCCCACACGTGATCACGACGCTGAGAGGGCGTAAGGACCGCGGTACGGGCGTGGGCGGCGCAGGTGGGCGTCGTAGCAGCCGGGTTCCGCCGCCCACCCCGCCCGAGATCCAATACTGTAACGAGAAAGCGTGGCTCGCGGACCCTTCCCTGGTCCCTGCCTCAATTACCTGCCTTCCTCCCCTCCGTTGTGCTTCAAGGGAAAAATCTAGGGCGCCTCCTCGTGCCCTGCCTCGCCGGCTAATAGACCCGATATCGCCTACCACCACCACCTACCACCACCACCTACCACCACCACCATCGCCGCCGCTGCCGCAGCCAGCCACCACCACCACCGACACTACCTTATCTACTGGACCTGGCGTCCTACACGCACCGCCACCCTGCCACTACACCCACTCCCTTTACCTACAGACACCCTGCCGCTACACCCATTCCCTCTACCTACAGACACCCTGCTACTACACCCACTCCCTATACCTACCGAAACCCTGCCACTGCACCCATACACCCTTACACTACAACCACTCCCTGTACCTACCGACACCTCTGCCACTGCACCCATACACCCTGCCACTACACCTACTCCTGAACCCACCAACATCCCAATTCCTGTATCCATCGACACCCTGCCACTGTACCCAGTCCCTGTACCCACGACACCCTGTTATTCAGTTTCACCTACACCCGCCATACCCAATTCCTACATCCACAACATCCGTCAAGCTCTACCTACACCCTACACCCAGTCGCTGAATACACAGCACCCCACCGCTACACCTACCACACGACCATTATACCAAAAACACCCTCCTCCCCACACCCCTCAGTCAATACACCCGCCGTTCCTCCCCCTACACCCAGACCACGGCCACTCTTCAAAATTACCGTCCCTAAATAAACCTTGCAACGATTATCCTCTACACCTGCTGTTCCTCACTACACCCTACACCCACAGGCCCTCTACCTACACCTGCTGTTCCTCCCTACACCCTACACCCACAGGCCCTCTACACTCTACACCTGCTGTTCCTCACTACATCCTACACCCACAGGCCCTCTACACTCTACACCTGCTGTTCCTCACTACACACTACATCCACAGGCCTTTAACCATTTTTCCTCACAATACTCAACACCCAAAATAAACTTCACACCCAGTCTCTTAATACACCCTACACCTACGACCCAACACATCCTAAACCCACAGCTCTTCGCTTCCAGTTACACGTACAAAACCTAACTACATTCTTTGCACGAGAATGCTGTACACCCAGTGTTTTACTACACCCACTATCTCTACACCTACACCCTCTTTCCTCGTTACATAATACCTCCCTACACCCACTATCTCAGTACACCCTACACCCTCTTTCTCGTTACATAATACCTCCTTACACCCACTATCTCAGTACACCCTACACCCTCTTTCTCGTTACATAATACCTCCCTACACCCACTATCTCAGTACACCCTACACCCTCTTTCTCGTTACATAATACCTCCTTACACCCACTATCTCAGTACACCCTACACCCTCTTTCTCGTTACATAATACCTCCCTACACCCCTATAACTACGGTCCCTCGCAGTATCCTACACCAACACAGGTCCCTGGGTGTAGAAAGTATGCATGCGGTTGTTTGGCGACACTGTGGCTGTTGCACCCTGTTGGATAGGCTGAGGGAGGGTGGGGTGGAAATGGATGTTTACAGCCTTGTTACGCCGCGCCTGAGGTCTGCCTAACAATTTGTTAGCTTAAGTTAACACTGGGTTAGCTTAAGTTAACATTGGGTTAGCTTAAGTTAACATTGGGTTAGCTTAAGTTAACATTGGGTTAGCTTAAGTTAACATTGGGTTAGCTTAAGTTAACATTGGGTTAGCTTAAGTTAACATTGGGTTAGCTTACGTTAAGCTTGTGTGTTGGTTTAGGTTAGGCTCCAAGAAAGCCTGGTTCATATAATCTGGTTTAGCTCAGGCTTTAAAAAGGTCCGGTTTAGTTAACTTGGTTTAGGTCAGGCTTCTATTAGTTCCGGCTTAGTTAAGGATAGGTTAGGCTAGTTTTGGATTGTAACAGGTTATAGGCGAGTTACACTTATGCACAAGGGTAGATCAGTTAGGTCTGGGCACGCGTGGAGCACGACGGTACGACCCTTGAGCACGAAGGTACACTCCCTCGGTATGATGGCCTTGGCCTACGACCTGACCCTTTCAAGGCCCATCAAGAGCCACATCATCATGCAAAAAGGGTCGTACCAATGAGCATGAAACAGTTTAAGCTCAAACCTATTTTTCACATAAAAAAAAACACCCAAACATCTTTCAGGGTTTTAACGCAGTCAAGAGGAACACGTGTCTGTCGCAAACCACCTCTGCGAACTACAGGAGGGCAAAAAGCTACCTAAACAAAGCAAAAATCCTGCTAATCTATCATGCAAAATACAGCAGATCCCAGCAAACGTGGTCTCACGAAGCACCACTGGTTGTCACCTGCAGAACGGCTCGTCTCACACCTCCTCCCGTCCATCATCTACCACAAACTGCTTGTGGTAATCACATCGTAATCACCTGGCGGAGACTACGCCTATCTGAAGGGGGGGGGGGGAGAGAAAGTGGGTACTTACGTCATCATTGCGTCACGGATACGTCAGGGCCGTTATGACGACACTCAACAACTTACCTAGAATAAGAGAAGGTAATTAAATCAATCTATCACAAGAAGCTTTAAGAGAATCATTTCCTAGAGGAGATATCTGCTCTAGTAAGTTATTATCTAGATGAAAGTCTTGGCAAACCTAGAAATACCTGAACTAGCCACGTCACTATTAAGTTTACAGTACCTACATCCTCTTCATTACTCAATCAATATGTTAAACTAAATAATCATATATAAACAAGTGCCTTAATTATGTATACTAGTTCACAGAATATAAATGCAAGGTAAAGCTACGAGTATATATTACAATTCTATAATAATTATTGTAATATATATATATATATATATATATATATATATATATATATATATATATATATATATATATATATATATATATAACCACTGTACTACATATCATAGTATCAAATATATTATATACAGTGTAAAGAATCATAGTCTCAAATACCAGTTACAGGGTAAAATCTTATATTCAAGTTCTTAAATTCCAAAATATTTGTGGTCATAAACAAAGTACGAGGTTATAAGTAAGTTTTCAGAGTCCAATCCTGGGATCGTGTCCGGGTTGGTCCAGAGAGGTCGCCACGAACCCCTTTGTTTACGTTTTGCAATTTCTGGCGCGCACGTTTCCCGCCAAAAGTTTTTCGCGGGGGGGGGGGCGCCAGGTGGGGAGGGGGGAGGCAACTCGTCTGGCGGGAAATGAGACTACTGTGTCCGTGTAGTAATAATAGCAGGAATATTAGACGGAATAAAAGTGCCCCTCGCTGACCCACGCTGGGATTGGCAGGTAAAACCTCTCGCCCGTCTCCCCAGCAATACCACACACACACACACACACACACACACACACACACACACACACACACACACACACTTGGTCCACATGGTATATACGTATGGTAGATACCAGACAGACCATTCCTGGGTTACGTAAGTATCCGGTATACATTATCACCACCACCAAGATCAGGACACACCATTATCACCACCACCACCGCCACCATCAGCAGAGGACCACCACTATCTCCACCACCAGCAGAGGACCACCACTATCTCCACCATCAGTAAAGGACCACCGCCACCAGCAGAGGACCACCACCATTACCAGAAGAGGACCACCACCATCATCAGAAGAAGACCACTACCATTACCACGACCAGGAAAGGACCACCACCATCGCCAGCAGAGGACCACCACCACCATCGCCAGCAGAGGGCTACCACCATCACCAGCAGGGGCCAAGGAGCAGTATTCCCTGCACGGGCTGTGTCTGGCTAGGCCGCCCCCCTCCCCCAACGAGGAACTCTCACCCACACCACCAACTTCAGCCCCTGACGAGCCTGACATCTGACCCCCCAGCCGGCATGCAATACACGGGCGCAACTCTCTACGGGCATATTAACACTCGATTCACAAACTCTGTGTGTGTGTGTGTGTGTGTGTGTGTGTGTGTGTGTGTGTGTGTCACATTAGGTCCCTAACACACATCATGATTTCCTGGGTCAGCGTGTGTTTCCAACACCTTATACTTCCTCTCCCGACATCTGGCGAGGTTCGGGTGGTCTCTTTGTTCTCAACACCACACCCCCCCGACACCGACAGATACCCCGACGATAGGTAGAAAACGTTCAAGAACCGAACGTCTTCTACAAGATTCGTACGTTCGTGGACGTCTTAACTACAAGATTCGTGTGTTCGTGGACGTCTTAACTACAAGATTCGTACGTTCGTGGACGTCTTAACTACAAGATTCGCGTGTTCGTGCACGTCTTAACTACGAGATTCGTGTGTTCGTGGACGTCTTAACTACAAGATTCGCGTGTTCGTGTACGTGTCTTAACTACAAGATTCGCGTGTTCGTGCACGTCTTAACTACGAGATTCGTGTGTTCGTGGACGTCTTAACATCAAGATTCGCGTGTTCGTGTACGTGTCTTAACTACAAGATTCGTGTGTTCGTGGACGTCTTAACTACAAGATTCGCGTGTTCGTGTACGTGTCTTTACTACAAGATTAGTGTGTTCGTGGACATCTTAACTACAAGTTCGTGTGTTCGTGGACGTCTTAACTACAAGATTCGTGTGTTCGTGGACGTCTTAACTACAAGATTCGTGTTCGTGTTCACGTCTTGATTAATGAGTCTGTAGTTGGAGGTACAGGAACAACCAGCGTCAGGAGGTGGTACAACTGTTGTGGTTGTGGTGGTGGCAGACAACAGGTGGTATAACTGTGGTGGTTGTGGTGGCAGCGAGAGGAAGCAGATGGTACAAGTGTAGATGGTTGTGGTGGCAGACAACAGGTGGAACAATGTAGGTGGTTGTGGTGGCAGACAACAGGTGGTACAAGTGTTGTAGTGGTGATGGATGGCGGCAGACGGCACAAGTGTGATGGTGGCGGTGGTGGCAGTGAGAGGAAGCAGATGGCACCAAGTGTGGTAGTGGTGACGGAAGGCGGCAGATGGCACCATGTGGTGTTGGTTGTGGTTTTAAGAAGTGCAGACGCGGCTTCAATTAACTACAGATAACTCCGGAGTCTGTGAGTCGATGCGAGTCTTATATGAGTGATGAAGACTGTGTGTGAGTCATGCCGACTCTCGCGGGAGAGTCTGTGAGTCCGATGGTTACGACTGCCCCCTTGTGAGTCGTTCTTGCTCTCGTGGGAGGGTGTGAGTCGAGGTGACTCATCTGTGGGTGTCGTGGGTGGTGGTGGCGACTGTGTTGCGAGCGCGGCGTGAGTCAGTACGGTGTGGGTGGAGTGAGGATAGAGCCCCGTGGGGCGCGTCGCCCGGGTGTCGCTGATCCCCGAGTCAAGGTGATTTGTTTTCCGCCTCCAGTGAACCTGCTGGGGACAACACAAGACTATCGCGCGATCACAGGAATACAGGTCCGTCCCCACCGGGTCTCGACCCTCCTCCCGCGACACCGCTAACGAGGGGATTTTTTTTTTCCCTCAACCCCCACAGCTAGTGGAGGGGACGGGCGCCCCCTACGTCCAGCTTCGTAATGACCTCAAGGAATATCAACGAAAGAACTCTAGGAAGACGTAAAAAAAAAAGACAACAGAGGTACGTTATGTTCAGCGACAGACAGCGAACGGGGTCTCTCGAAGAAAATGGTGTACCAAGAGGCCTCTTTCTTCATTAAGTATGATCGATTCTGTTGCCGTAGAGTGATGGTAACTTGCGAACGAGTAGAGCGGCCCCTCGAGGGATGGGAGGGAAGGATGGAAGGGGCCCGGGGTTCAACTTTACCGTCTATCGATCGAACAGTAAAAAGAGGTGGTAGGGGGAAGGGGGGGTGTTCATTTCTTGATCCACAACTCAAGAGTGTCGCCAGAAGAGGTAATGAGAGAGAGAGAGAGAGAGAGAGAGAGAGAGAGAGAGAGAGAGAGAGAGAGAGAGAGAGAGAGAGAGAGAGAGAGAGAGAGAGAGAGAGAGAGGTAACTGCGTTCCACTCTCCCAGTCAGACAACCCAAGACTACAACAAGACATCACAATACAAAGTTGTGTTATGCCGGACGCTTCACAACACAGACTAACAGACGCAGACAAGGGCCATCTTTGTGTGTGTCTCTCTCGACCACGCTACACTGGCCACAGACCTCCCCCGCCAAGGTCAGCTCGTCTGTGAAGCTGAAGACATCCGTTCTCGACGCGCGATGACGACAGACAGGCAGAAAACACTGTCGCACAGACAAGGGAAACGGCGCAATCACGCAGCGATCACCCTACATGTCCCCACACTCGTCTGTCACCCGTGAGGGACGCTCGCACCACTACGCGACACGGAATGCCGCCTCCACACCACTTCACAACTGCAGAAGAAACTTAATTTTTGCGGGCACACCACCAGACCCGGAACCCTGCATCTCAGGGCCCTTTCCCGTGAGCTGGGAGCCTGCAGCAGCGTGCGGTGTGCAGATATGCGTCTCGGAATTAATTCCCAGATACAGCGTCAAGTTTAATATGAAGCAAGTGAAGGTGGCCCACCAAGGGGGACTTACCAGCCTTGTGTCAACGCACTCACGCTCCTACAAGCGACTTGTAATGTTCGTGCCAGCAAACCAGGTCAGCCAAGACGACACTCAAAGGACCACTTCACCGCTAGTGTGCGGCCGTTCCTAGTACGTGTGTGTTTGAGCTCACGGTGGGTGGGAGGGAGGAGGATTCGTGGCGTGGTTATTGCGTCACCCGCGGGAGGTCCGTGTGGTCATCAAGGTGGGCCAGGCCCCCTCGTCCCCGTCCCATCCCAGCATGGCCCCCACCCCGTACCCCCAGCTACCTCGTACAATACCCAGCAAGGACAAACCGCGGGGGATGCTGGCCTTGTGGGCCATCACCAGTGTGTCGCGCACAATCGCACGCCTCCCCGACCCGAAGCCGACGACGGAACTGCGATTGTCGAAATAGCGGTCTAGGAAAAGAGGGGCCGTCACTTAACTACTTGTTGAGACGAGACCGGTTCGCTGAGACGAATGCTGACGAACCAGGAGCCGCCGAGAACCCGAGATCGTTGAAACGACGCTGGTGAACCGTGGGAGCGTCCCCCGGGAATGCTGACGAATCGGAAGTCGTCGAAATGGAGCGACACGAGTTCAATGGTGGGCTGCTGAGGTAGTGTTTGGGGCAAGGAGTGTGTGGGTCAGGCGAGTGGCAAGAGTGGATCAGTGGGGGAGGAGGTTGGGGAAGTGGGTTGACTACCAAACTCTGGGCGAGTGAAGGTAGGTCAGGTCGTGCTCTGCCTCGGGGTATGGAGTAAATTGTTAGGCCTGGGGTTATGCTGGCTGGCTGGCTGGTTGCCTGGCTGCTGCTGACGGCAAGGTTGGCTCAATCAGGTGGTGGGTGGGTGGATCACTGGGTAGCTCAGAAGGGCTATAGTGGCCCAGGGGCGGCACACTCTAAGATGGATCAAGTTGGGAGACCTGGCGATCCAGGGGTGGCTCACGATACCAGTGAGGTTGTGGGTTGGGTGGGGGGAGGAAATAGGGTTGTGAGGCTGGTGGGGACTTCAGGGTACTTGGAAGTGACCACTGATCCGACCCCGAAGTCGGTCGGGTCAGAGGCCCCGCCGTCAATAATCAACGGTCGCGCTGTTGTTATCGAGGGGACGATAAGATAAGACGTCTTTATCGTTAAATTGCATACGTGACACAAAATGAAAGTCTTTCTGCCTAGAAGCTCAATTCGAGGTTAAAAAAAGCCTAAGAATGATAAAATAACGGGATGAAATATCACATAAAAGTACCACTCGAGTCTACAGCAAAAGTATGATAAAAATAATAACAAGTCATTAAACCAATACAGCAAACAATGCTGGTGTTCGTAAACTGTTACGATCAACAGTGGATCAAATGGAGAGGAAATTTTGCGCACTTAGCGAGTGGCGGCCGTGTAACCACGGCGTCGGTGGGGCCAGGCACTCCCGCACCCGCCGCCGTTGTAAACAGATAAAAGTGTAAGTGTGGCAGAGGGGAGGATCGGGTGTGGAGGGAGGGGAGGGGAGGTGGTGTCCTCAGCCTGCTCCCTCCCTCCCTCTCTCCCTTCCACCCCCCCCCCCATCCCCAAACTTCCCTCCCTCCCCGCGGGGGCTGGTGGGAGGGGATGGGGGAAGAGGAGGAGGAGGAGGGGTAAGTTGGGGGAGGGAGGGCAGCTGCCGCCGCGCCGTAACACACCATTCCCGCCGACCGACCGACCAGGCCTGGCCCCCGCCCGGCCGCCTGCCGGTCACCACCCCAACACCCCCGGGCGGCGGCCGTTGCCACATAACATGGCCGGTCCCACTAATCGACTCCCAGAGCCTGGCGGGCGGCTGGGTGGCGCTAGATATTTTACCAGCTACGACAGCCCAGCCACTAGGTCACTGCTCCCACCCGTCTGCCACTGGCTCCTCAACTCCTTCCAGGGGTCACAAAGTCCCTTCCAGAGGCCACAAAGACTCTTCCAGGGGTCACAAAGCCCCTTCCAGAGGCCACAAGGGCTCTTCCTGGGATCACGAAGTCCCTTCCAGAGGCCACAAAGGCTCTTCCAGGGGTCATGAAGCCCCTTCCAGAGACCACAAGGGCTCTTCCTGGGATCATGAAGTCCCTTCCAGAAGCCACAAAGGCTCTTCCAGGGGTCATGAAGCCCCTTCCAGAGGCCACAAAGCCCCTTCCAGAGGCCAAAAGGGCTCTTCCAGAGATCATGAAGCCCCTTCCAGAGGCCACAAGGGCTCTTCCAGGGGTCATGAAGCCCCTTCCAGAGGCCACAAGGGCTCTTCTAGGGGTCACGAAGTCCCTCTCGACTGTAAAAAATCTAAATCCCTTTCAGGGATTGGAAAGTCCCTGCAAAGGTTTAGAAAATCCCTTCTAGATATCATAAAATCCCTTCCAGGAGTCACAAATCCCTTCAAGGCGCCAAGAAATCCTTACCTGGGCTTACAAAATCCCTTCCATAAGACACTAAGCTTGTACCATGGCGTACGTAATCCCTTCCACACATCACAAAATCCCTTCTACTAGTACGAAGACTCCCTTCCAGTAGGTCAAAAAGACCATGTCAGGGATCATGAAATCCCTACGAGACAAAAAGATTACCTCCAAGATTTACAAAGTCTATTCCAGAGATCAAAAATGAATAAAAATAATTACGTCTTGTTTTAATAAATAGGTCATTTATTTCCTCCAAACCTCTTAAGGTTGATCTTGTTCTGCCTCAAATGTTTTTCCCTTCTTCAGCCATTTCCTTGGGTTTCATCTGTTGGCTTCGACCTAGACTGGTCCGTGGCTGGAGCCTTCCACGCACAACAATAATCTTAAAAGCACTTGGCTACACCTAACCTGCAGCAGGAGGAGGAAGACGTGGGGCTACACCTAACCTGTAGCAGGAGGAGGGAGACGTAGGGCTACACCTAACCTGCAGCAGGAGGAGGAAGACGTGGGGCTACACCTAACCTGCAGCAGGAGGAGGGAGACGTGGGGATACACCTAACTGCAGCAGGAGGAGGGAGACGTGGGGCTACACCTAACCTGTAGCAGGAGGAGGGAGACGTGGGGCTACACCTAACCTGCAGCAGCAGGAGGAGGAAGACGTGGGGCTACACCTAACCTGCAGCAGGAGGAGGGAGACGTGGTGTGTGTGTGTGTGTGTGTGTGTGTGTGTGTGTGTGTGTGTGTGTGTTAGGTAGATCCTGCATGCCAGTACAGGCTGGGGTTGCCACACCCCAGGTGGACAGTGGCACAGTGAGGCAGTGCCACACCCCAGGTGGACAGTGGCACAGTGAAGCATTACTAAACAGGTTTGTAGGTCTTCCATGCCGGCGGCCGACGTGGTCATTATCAAAATAAGACGCCGGGCAGAGCCCGGAAGACGCGGCTGCCCGGACCTGACCCTGGTCAACAATGACCTGTACTTTCCCAACACTGACCTGACCGTGGTCAACAATGACCTGTACTTTCCCAACACTGACCTGACCTTGGTCAACAATGACCTGTACTTTCCCAACACTGATCTGACCTTGGTCAAAACCGACCTGATCCTGACCAACACTGACCTGACCTTTGCCAATGCTGCCCTTGACCCTGGCCAATGCTCAACTAACCTTGGCCACTATCTACCTACGCTTGACCAGTAATCTAGACCTGACCTTAGCCAATATGACTGTGACCTGCGGCCTATCCTGCCTGGAGTTATGGCGGCATATGGGGGGAAAGGGGCGAAGCGGCAAAAGGGAACACAGCGGCAGAAGGTGGCGCAGGGACACCAGCGGTGGCAGCAGTGTGTGTATGTGTGTATGTGTGTGTGTGTGTGTGTGTGTGTGTGTGTGTGTGTGTACACCAGATCGTATCAAGAACACTGGCTTAGGCCTACTGACCTACACGACCCATCCACCTGGTCGTACCCAGCCAGCGGTAAAGTACTCACTCATCCCCCCCCCCCCCAGCTTGGCAACCCGTTCAGGTCTCAAGACTCACCCTGCCTACTATTGTTATTCATACCATTCTACCTCCTCCTTCAGCGAATCTCTATTTCTCTGCCTATCGTTGTGCGTCGTCTATCTTGGTGAGGTTTATGCGTCACATTGTTGTGTGTTCTTCCCTGAGGTGACCTTTTCAGCGAGCCACGTTCCCCCCCCCCAACCCTTTGTCCCCCACTCCCCTACACGTACGCCGCTAGGGGATCACCTCTCGCACTGCACCTTAATGCAGCGTACAGACGTAGTCATCGTGATCCGTCTCCTTAAGGAAGGTTCCTAGTGTATCCTTAAGGGAGGTTCCTTGTGTATTCTTAAGGAAGGTTCCTTGTGTATCCTTAAGGGAGGTTCCTTGTGTATCCTTAAGGGAGGTTCCTAGTGTATCCTTAAGGAAGGTTCCTAGTGTATCCTTAAGGGAGGTTCCTAGTGTATCCTTAAGGGAGGTTCCTAGTGTATCCTTAAGGGAGGTTCCTAGTGTATCCTTAAGGGAGGTTCCTTGTGTATACTTAAGGAGGTTCCTAGTGTATCCTTAAGGGAGGTTCCTAGTGTATCCTTAAGGGAGGTTCCTTGTGTATACTTAAGGGAGGTTTCTTGTGTATACTTAGGGGAGGTTCCTTGTGTATTCTTAAGGGAGGTTCCTTGTGTATACTTAAGGGAGGTTCCTTGTGTATCCTTAAGGGAGGTTCCTAGTGTATCCTTAAGGGAGGTTCCTAGTGTATCCTTAAGGGAGGTTCCTTGTGTATACTTAAGGGAGGTTCCTTGTGTATACTTAGGGGAGGTTCCTTGTGTATTCTTAAGGGAGGTTCCTTGTGTATACTTAGGGAAGGTTCCTTGTGTATTCTTAAGGGAGGTTCCTAGTGTATACTTAAGGGAGGTTCCTTGTGTATTCTTAAGGGAGGTTCCTTGTGTATACTTAAGGGAGGTTCCTAGTGTATCCTGAAGGGAGGTTCCTAGTGTATGGCATTCATACTACCGTCATTTTCTGTATGTTCTCCTGGGAACGTATAAATACATTCTGTATCATTATTGTATAGTCCTGTGGAGTCTTACTGATGCTGGGTACAGCTGTAATATTACCTTTACCGTCTTGAGACCAAGGCTCCACAGGGATGAAGTAAAGTAACCCTCTTGGCTTTTTACACCTTTATAAATACCAACTCCAAAATCCTTCTCTCCTCCTGATTATTTCTCTTTAATTCCTCCTCATCTAAGATGGCCGAACCTTTGCCATCCTGTTTTTCCTGTCTCCACAACGACACAGTCTTCGTGGTCCATGAACCGAGCTACCAGTCTGACCTATTCTTGCCACGTCGCCACATTTACCTCCGCTACTGTCCACTCTCACATCAAGGTCGATCGTGTATACAATGAATAACGATGGCCCCAGGACCCAACCCTGAGGCACTCCGCTAATTACTGGCCTCCCCACCTTGACTCCACCATGTTAATTACGACGGCTGCAGGAGGGGGTGCAGCGGCAGCGAGGGTGTAGCAGCAGGAGGGGGTGCAGAGGCAGCGAGGGTGTAGCAGCGGCAGTGGGGAGGGGGGGGGGGAGCGTAGCGACAGCAGAAGCGCAGCAGCAGCAGAGAGTGTAGCAGCAGCAGAGGGTGTAGCGGCAGGAGAGGGGTATAGCGGCAGAAAGACATGGGTGTAGTTGGTGGTAGGAACTAGGTGTGGACGTGGCTGCCTGTCTTGGTGTCGCGGCCAACCTCAGCAGTCAGCGGGGAGGGAGGGAAGGTTGGGGCGGGCCCCAGCTCCCGCCCTGGCCAGCCAGCTCCCCCACGCTCCTCCCGTAACGCCTCCCGCATCGTAATTCACCACACCGACTCCTCCAGCCACGCTAACATCCATCCCCCAGCCTTAAACTGTGGCCACTGCTTACATCAACACTCAATCCCGGGCATCTCCACTCGCTTTCAACAACAACAACAACAACAACAACAACAACAACAACAACAACAAGGGAGGCCCTACCCCCACTTGAGGTGTACGTAGGGAAGGGTCATCCTACGGGCATCCACTAAGCCAGCACTTCAGTACCTGTCCATGTCCACTCCCCTGACCCAGATGGTTCTCTTTCCTTCCTGCCTCAGCCTCACGTAAGGGGCTGCTTGTATTCAGTCCACAAGCATACAATCTCTCCACCTCGCGAGTTACCATCGGCGACACGTAACTCAGACAGCTAGTCTTGGTAACTCTAGACTTTCCCCGCAGTGACACCTACGCAACGGTCTTCCATCTGGCGAAATCTTGTAAGTAAGTGTTACTTTTACTCATCTTGTAAGTGTTACTTTTACTCATCTTGTAAGTGTTACTTTTACCCATCTTATAAGTGTTACTTTTACTCATCTTGCAAGTAAGTGTCACTTTTACTCATCTTGTAAGTGTTACTTTTACTCATCTTGTAAGTGTTACTTTTACTCATCTTGTAAGTGTTACTTTTACCCATCTTATAAGTGTTACTTTTACTCTTCTTGCAAGTGAGTGTCACTTTTACTCATCTTGTAAGTGTTACTTTTACTCATCTTGCAAGCGTTACTTTTACTCATCTTGTAAGTAAGTGTTACTTTTACTTATCTTGCAAGCGTTACTTTTACTCATCTTGTAAGTGTTACTTTTACTCATCTTGTAAGTGTTACTCTTACTCATCTTGTAAGTGTTACTTTTACTCATCTTGTAAGTGATACGTTTACTCATCTTGTAAGTGTTACTTTTACTCATTTTGTAAGTGTTACTTTTACTCATCTTGTAAGTGTTACTTTTATTCATCTTGTGTTACTTTTAGTCATCTTGTAAGTGTTACTTTTACTCATCTTGTAAGTGTTACTTTTACTCACTTTGAAAGTGCATTACTCTTACTCATCTTGTAAGTGTTACTTTTACTCACTTTGAAAGTGCATTACTCTTACTCATCTTGTAAGTGTTACTTTTACTCATCTTGTAATCAAGTGTTACTTTTACTCAATAGCGTATCAGTAACTTTTCCTCCCATCTGTTAGACCGTTGCTTCCCCTGCCTCTCTATTCTTAGTAATCTCTCTCTCTCTCTCTCTCTCTCTCTCTCTCTCTCTCTCTCTCTCTCTCTCTCTCTCTCTCTCTCTCCATTAAGTGTAAGTACTGAAAGTTTAGGCGTAAGTAGCGACCAAGTTCAGGTGTAAGAAGTGACCATCCGGGATAGGCGAGGCGGTGTTAAAGTCGCGGAGGGGACGAGGACTCTTCCTCCCGACCACGACGGAGGAGGAGGAGGAGGAGGACGCTTGCCTCATGACGGCAGCCGCACACACACACACACACACACACACACACACACACACACACACACCGCCTCCGTCGCGCATCACACACACACACACACACACACACACACACACACACACACACACACCGCCTCCGTCGCGCATCACACACACACACACACACACACACACACACACACACACACACACACCGCCTCCGTCGCGCATCACACCCACTCGCACGGGAAATGCAACGCCTGTAAGTTGGCAACACCCGCTGCGGTCCGGGAGGAAGTTGGCCCAGGACGTTACGATGGTCGTGGGGGGGGGGGCACCGAGGGTGATAGGTGGGGCAGGGCCAGGAGCGGGGGGGTGGGTGTGGGTGGTAGCTGGGGGGGGGGGAGGGGTAGAGATTAGGGCCAGCGGTCAGCGGAGAGCAGGGGTGGGCGGCGGAGCCAGGACGGGTGAGGAATGAGGGCCAGTGGCCACTAGGGGGGTTAAGGGCAGGGCCAGTGAGCGTTAGGTGGGTGGGGGGGTGTCACAGCCAGTGGTCAGCTAGGAGTAGAGAGGCGAAGGTCAGAGGTCAGCAGGGATAGGAGCATGAGCCAGAGGTCAGCAGGGGTAGGAGCCTGGGTCAGGTCAACAGCGGTGGTGGGAGCCTGGGCCAGCAGGGATAGGAGCCTGGACCAGAGGTCAGCTGGGGTAGGAGCCTGGGTCAGGTCAACAGCGGTGGTGGGAGCCTGGGCCAGAGGTCAGCAGGGGTAGGAGCCTGGGTCAGGTCAACAGCGGTGGTGGGAGCCTGGGCCAGAGGTCAGCAGGGATAGGAGCCTGGACCAGAGGTCAGCTGGGGTGGTAGGAGCCTGGGTCAGAGGTCAGCTGGGGTGGTAGGAGCCTGGGTCAGAGGTCAGCTGTGGTGGTAGGAGCCTGGGCCAGAGGTCAGCAGAGATAAGAGCTTGGACCAGAGGTCAGCTGGGTTAGGAGCCTGGGCCAGAGGTCAGCAGAGATAGGAGCTTGGACCAGAGGTCAGCTGGGTTAGGAGCCTGGACCAGAGGTCAGCTGGGTTAGGAGCCTGGGCCAGAGGTCAGCAGAGATAGGAGCTTGGACCAGAGGTCAGCTGGGTTAGGAGCTTGGACCAGAGGTCAGCTGGGTTAGGAGCCTGGACCAGAGGTCAGCTGGGTTAGGAGCCTGGGCCAGAGGTCAGCAGAGATAGGAGCTTGGACCAGAGGTCAGCTGGGGTGGTAGGAGCCTGGGCCAGAGGTCAGCATGGGTGGTAGGAGCCTGGGCCAGAGGTCAGCATGGGTGGTAGGAGCCTGGACCAAAGATCAGCTGGGGTAGGAGCCTGGGCCAGAGGTCAGCATGGGTGGTAGGAGCCTGGGCCAGAGGTCAGCATGGGTGGTAGGAGCCTGGGCCAGAGGTCAGCATGGGTGGTAGGAGCCTGGGCCAGAGGTCAGCAGGGGTGGTGGGAGCCTGGACCAGGGTGTGTGTAATCCCCTATCAGAACACCACGAGAAGTGGGGTCTAAGCTCATGTGGTCCGTCTCCTGAGCGTCTCATTGCCTCCCGCACTCACCACCTTCCTCACTCGGGTCCTCCCCGCCCGCCCGCCCAGGGGTCGGTCGGTCCATCGTCAGACATCCTCGAGCTGACGTGATCGGTTCCTCCCTTCCACAAGCAACTGCTCCAGACTCGTATCATCAGATCCACCGAGGAGCTAAAAAACGTAATCGGTTTCTCTCTTGGGTGCTAGAAATGTAATCGAATACTCTACTGGGAGCTAAAAATGTAATCGCGTACTTTCTAGGGTGCTAAAAATCTAATCGCGTACTCTATTGGGAGCTGAAAATGAAATCACGTACTCTATTGGAAGCTAAAAATGTAATCGCGTACTCTACTGGGAGCTAAAATGTAATCGCGTACTCTATTGGGAGCTGAAAATGTAATCACGTACTCTCTAGGGAGCTGAAAATGAAATCGCTTACTCTATTGGAAGCTAAAAATGTAATCGCGTACTCTACTGGGAGCTAAAATGTAATCGCGTACTCTATTGGGAGCTAAAAATGTAATCGCGTACTCTATTGGGAGCTAAAAATGTAATCGCGTACTCTATTGGGAGCTAAAAATGTAATCATGTACTCTCTAGGGTGCTAAAAATGTAATCGCGTACTCTATTGGGAGCTAAAAATGTAATCATGTACTCTCTAGGGTGCTAAAAATGTAATCGCGTACTCTATTGGGAGCTAAGAATGTAATCGCGTACACTACTGGGAGCTAAAAGTGTAATCGCGTACTCTCTTGGATGCTAAAAATGTAATCGCGCACTCTATTGGGAGCTGAAAATGAAATCGCGTACATTCTTGTCTGTCCTTAACCACGTACCCCTTCCAGTCTTCCCTCCGAACATGGGGGAAGGCTATGGCTATGGCTATGGCTGCTTGACATCACCCACCAGCTCAGCTCCTTGATTCCTACACCCTCATCCTGGCCACCGATGGTTCCTCTACGATTCTCTTAACGCGATGTGACCGAACTGACACCCCCAGACCCTCACGCAGGTTAAATATATATATTCGGTAGATACTTTCTGAATATCTTTTTTGTTCGTGGACTTGGAAGACAAAATTGACATTTCCTTACCACGCAGTGTGTACCTCCTTATGAGTTCTCTTATTGTGGTGTTCTGTTACAGCGTTTTTACCTAACAACTGCCTTATAGTGGTGTTCTGTTACAGTGTATTTCCTAAATAACTGCCTCATAGTGGTGTTCTGTTTCAGTGTATTTCCGTAACAACTCCCTTTTACAGCAGTGTTCTGGTGATCAACTGAGCACAATAGGACGTCAACAGGTAACTTACTCCCACGGGAAAATTCCTCAACTACCCCTCCACATGATGACCGCAGCCTGGCCTCACCTCACACTGCTCCACCTGCATCACTTTGCATACGAGTCGCAGTTCACTTGCCATGTAACTGGACAGTCCAGTCCTGCAGCTTAAAAAGAATCTCAGAAGATTTCTAAGATCTTGATATGACTATCATTTCTCTGATGTGTCTAGCGTCTAACAAACATTCACTTTGATCAGGGCCCAGCGGCGAGTTACTGACCAAAATATGGCAGCGGCCCCTACTCAAAGCCCTGCGGAACGCCCTCTTCCCCAATTTGAGTTGGTATCTCTGACTTTCGTCCACTGTTGCCTTCCGTGTGTGTGTGTGTGTGTGTGTGTGTGTGTGTGTGTGTGTGTGTGTGTGTGTTTCGGGATGTCAACTAAATATCAACGTAAAGATAAGATAAGATAAGATAAGATACTTTATTCGTCAAATTGTTATACAAAATGTAATACAAAATGAAATTCGTTTTGGCTTTAGAGCTCCTTAGTAGTTGTAAAAAAAAAAACATTAAAATATTAACAAGAAATATTGCATAGGTTATTTCATATAAAATGTTACTTTGCTATTGTGTACATGCGATATCAGCTTGTCACCATCCCTATCATGAACCATCACCTACAGTTATCATGAAACTTAAAGCTAGAAGTTATAGTGATGATAGATGATTGAAAAGCAGAATGCTTTTAGGTACTTTTAGGTTCCTTTTAGGTAAAGGAACAGTCTTGAGGCGGGTGATCAACTCGGAACTTCCTATTACGAAAGAAAGAATTCCAGGTCTACAAAACCCGATTCAAACGTCAAAGAAGTGCGGAGAGGCAACCACCTTCCATACACCATTACAGGATATGCTGGGAATTCGTCCCAGACACTGCAATGTGGGCAGCAGTGGGAGACCTGAGGGAGGTGGACAGAGTACGCGAACACTTCGGAGCAATGGTGGTTTGATGAACTTGTTCCTCCTGCAGTCTTGGGCAGCCACACCTTGAAAAATGAACCCCAGAGGAAGGGGTATTGTGTGACAGGACAATGTACAATATCTCTATGTAACTCATGTATCCCACATCATCAGGTAACACCACCAAACACATAATGAATAAACTACGGTGTTTACTCTGTGAATCTCCCGTATGCCATGTTCACTCTGTCGTCGTACCTCTCTCATGTGCTTATACAAAGCGCAAAAGCATCTACTCCCTAACTTGATCCTAAGCTCTTCTATGATTGCCTAATCAGTCATCATTTATGACCTCCCAGTGCAGTAACATGTGTAAGTTCAGCCGATTGACTACCTAAGTTCAATAAACCGATCATTATCGTCATTATCAAATTATAATTAATCATCTCAATGTTTCACATTCTTTAAGCTCTTTTCGTATTGTCTCAACTCCTTCCGTAGAAAAAAAAAATGTTCACAGTTCAAAGTCGGGGCGTTAATTCAATGCTATTCAGAAGTCTACGAACAAGATCCTGTGTGTGTGTGTGTGTGTGTGTGTGTGTGTGTGTGTGTGTGTGTGTGTGTTACCTGTGTTCAGGGTGAGGTACAGGCAAGGGCGCCGGCCCTAGTATCTGTCTCAATCAGGGCGTGATTCACTGGATCGGCACGGAATCAACTGTGTGGCACTCGTCTACATACATGCCATACAACGGTGCCTTCACACACTCATGCGCGATGTCTTTAAGCCAGTCAGTCTCTTCCAGGTGTATGTGGTCGTCTCTCGAGCAACGTCTTAACCCCTTGAGCACCATCAGTACGACCCTTGAGCACGTCGGTACGACCTTTTGAGCACCGTCAGTACGACCCTTGAGCTACGTCGGTACGACCCTTGAGCACCGTCGGTACGACTTTTGAGCACCGTCAGTACGACCCTTGAGCACCGTCGGTACGAACCTTGAGCACGTCGGTACGACCCTTGAGCACGTCGGTACGAACCTTGAGCACGTCGGTACGACCCTTGAGCTCCGTCGTTACGACCCTTGAGCACCGTCGGTACGACCTTCGAGCAAGTCGGTACGACCCTTGAGCACCGTCGGTACGACCCTTAAGCACGTCGGTACTTCCCTTGAGCACGTCGGTACGACCCTCGGGTATGATAGGCCGGGGCTATGGCCAGACTCAGGGGTTCATGCTCAGCGGGGGTCACGCCTTCCTCGCGATCGAAAGCCAAAATAATTTGAGACTTTATTCAGCTTCACACACACAGCTGCACGCCTCCTCTTCCTCCGCCGTGGAGGCACCTGCTGTCTCAGGCTTTGACGGCTAATTTCACGTAAGTAATCCACTGTCCGAGCAGCAGCAGCAGCAGCAGCAACAAGGAGGGCCCGCTGCTGCTGCTGTTGCAACCCAGTGGAAGGCCAGTTCAGTCATCTAACGAGGGAGAAACGTAGTGTTGCACCCACGTGTGTGTGTGTGTGTGTGTGTGTGTGTGTGTGTGTGTGTGTGTGTGTGTGTGTGTGTGTGTGAGGGGGGGGGTGGACCTCATCTATAAACATCAACACCCTAAGGGTACGTCATCAACTCTTCACATATATGCACACACACACACACACACACACACACACACACACACACACACACACTCAGGTTGACACACACGCACACCCAGTGTGGGAGAACGGGTACACAGGGGGAAGTGGGGGGGGGGGCACGGAGGCAGTGAGCAGTGCTCACCTGTGGGAATTATTAAAGAGCACTTGATTGCAGGTAAGTACTTGATCGGGTTAGTGGCATAAGCAGCTTAGTTTGTTACAAAGGTCCCGCTGTAAACACTCCTGCCTCTCGAACATCCTGGTCATTATGCTCTTCTTGCTGCGAAATGGGATAGGGGGGAGGAAAGGAGGGGACGTGAGTAGCAACTGTAGGGGGTATGGAGGGATGGGGGGGAGGAGAGGGAGACGTGTTGCGGTGGGCGGTGTGGGCGGCGTGGTGGTGGGGCGGGTGTGGTGCGGGCCTGGGGGGGGGGGGGGCGGCGAGGACTGCACACCCTCAAATATTCAGAGAGCAGGCCCGGAACTCTGTAGTAGTGGCACCAGACCGGCGCACGACCCCCATTTGACACCATGCATATATACATCCCCGCTTCTATAATCTCTCGAACCTTTATTCCTAATTCAGCATCGGCTACGAAATGCTTCTGGTGCCCAGGGCGCCGGAGGACGAGGGGCAGAGCAAAGGGCCGCACCACCACATCTGCATGGTGGTGGTGGTGGTGGCGTGGCAAGGACGCCCTCTTTATGGTCGTGGTGTTGCAGGACGCCCTCAACCACCACCACGCCTGCACCACACATCCACGGTGGTGGTGGTGGTGATGGTGGGTGGTAGAGGTGGTAAGGAAGCCATCACCACCACAACATCAACATGGCTTGTACGCTTCTCTTCTCAGACTGCTTCCGAGGGGGGCCGCCTATCCCCACCTTCCGGTGCCTCGTCTGTGGCGTCCCTCGTGTTCTCTCGTTCCTATAAAGTAATATTCTGCTGGACGCCCCCCGCACGCCTGACGGAACTGTAGCATGGTACCACCCTGCCGTTACGGTCAGCGACGAGACCAGCACCTCCCGACTACACAACTCTCCATAACAACCATAATCCCCAGAACAACCATAACCATAACAACCATAACCATAACAACCATAGTCATAACCATAACCATAACAACCATAATCTCCAGAACAACCATAACCATAACGGCCTCATGTATCATCAACCAAACCATGCACACACCAACCTCACTTGCGACCACGTCCCATCCACTCCTGTCTCACTAAGCCCCACATCCCCCACCTCACTTCGGGAGGGAGGTTCAGTCCACCAAGCTTCTCAGTGTCCACTTTGGACGATCAGCTAATACGGAAAGAACAAGTCAGTGCCCAGCATCCAATCCTCCACCTGTCGTCTCTATCTATTTCCCAGACGCGTCACATTTTGGACTCTCCCCTCTGCGCCCGAGCTCAAAAACCTCTCCACACAACTTTCACTCTTCCCACAGTCACTACGCCTCCCCCGCCTGGCCTTGCGTATCCCTCCACCCCACAACAGGGGCTACTAATGCTAGAAAAAAAGAGGTGCAGAAATGGTCCACATCATCATCCTCGGTCCCTCTTACGCCACCAGTCAAGTGGCGCTCAAGACACTGGTCCTCCTGACTTTCTCCAACCTATCACCTGAACCTCATCTAAGAGTCCGGGGAAAAAAAAAAAAAAAGTCACTGCCTCACTATCGCCACCGTCACCTCCAGCCACCAGATATCCCTCGTCCCTGAGTTCCAGTTCGACACCACGATCACATCGAGCCCATCCAATGCTGTACAGACCACTACGAGAATGGCCCCATCCCAGCCACTAAGTCCAAGAAAACGATCATACCATGTTTATACACAGATGGTCTGTCTGACCGCCATACTCATTTACAATAAGCAAGTTATTTCTCGTTCTGTTTCACAACCTTTAAACTAAATTCATTGAGACGTTGTCCAATACGAAATTATAACTCCCACTGGAGTGGCGGGCCCCATACGATTTAGGGAGTGCCCCCCAGCGAGGGGTGCGGGGGCGGTGGACCCCAGCTAGGAAACCCCAGTGCGGACTAACCCCAGCTGCGGGTGTCTGGGGAAGAGAGATCCCACTGAAAAAAAATTAAAAAAAAAAAAAGGTCCAACAGGAGGTGAGGCGGGGTGTCTGTGGGGAGAGGGACCCCAGCACCTGGCCACCCTAGCAGATGGTTTGGGGAGACTGTGGGGGGGCTCCCAGCACCATCCCCCCCCCCCCCCCCCCCGCAGTCCCGGCCAATACCTCTCACAAAACACAGATGGTCTCGCTAAAAACACGGCTCTGGGATCAAATAAATTTCTCCTTATAAATTCAATGTTTGGAGGGGGAACTGTGGAACGTGACGCTGTTGGGTCAGGCGTGTGGTGGTAGCGATGATAGGTGTGGCGGAGGTGGTGGTGGTAGTGATGATAGGTGTGGCGGAGGTGGTGGTGGTAGTGATGATAGGTGTGGCGGAGGTGGTGGTGATAGTGATGATAATGGTAGTAGTAGTGGTGGTAGTGATGATAGGTGCAGCGGCGGAGGTGGTGGTAGCGATGATAGGTGTAGCTACACCGGCGGAGTGATGATGATGATGGTAGTAGTAGGCGGTGGTGGTAGTGATGATGATGGTGGTAGTGGTAACATCACTCGTGGCTGGGGGCCGTTCCGGCAATGGAGATGGTCCAGTGATGGAGACGACAATGGTGATGGTGACGGCTGTAGCTGAAGGATCATCGTACCAGATACCTAATTCTGAGTCGCCTGGTGACACGGGTCTCCCCTCCACCTCCAACGTCAATCAACAATGTGTGTGTGTGTGTGTGTGTGTGTGGATTACACATGGTGATGCGCTGTCAACATCCACTTATCGGGACCAGGAAGTTCAAGAAGCTCTCGGGCGTTTCGATCGTGTCATACAGACACATCAAACATACATACATAAGCACATATGCACATGTACACAGAGAAAGAGAGAGAGAGAGAGAGAGAGAGAGAGAGAGAGAGAGAGAGAGAGAGAGAGAGAGAGAGAGAGAGAGAGGCCGGGGGGTAGAGGGTACGTACGGGTGAGGCGGAGCAGCGGGTACAGAGGCACTGGGGTGGACAGGTCGAGGTTACATAGCAGTTCCCCTCACCACCCGTGGGCTGTTCAGCTAGGCAAGTGGTGTAAACTGGTAGTTCGTGGCGCGTGAAATGTCACCGGTAGGTAGGTGGACGGGTGGGTAGGTGGGTGGGCAAGTGTCATTGGTTGGCGACGGGGGTTAAGTGGGAGCGAGAGGAGGACGGGTGTGGTGGCAAGGGCGGAGGGAGAGGAGGGATGCCTGGGGGGTCGACAGTTAATAAAGGTCAAGTGATGTTATATTCCAGGTGAAGCGGCAGGCGTCCAGTACCTCGGTCCAGATGACAACGGCCGACCCGCCCCGTTCAACCAGCCTCTGGAACACTGGAACGAACCGCGCCAGGCCCCGGAACCAGCCTCTGGAACACTGGAACGAACCGCGCCAGGCTCCCGGAACCAGCCTCTGAAACACTGGAACGAACCTCGCGAGGCCCCGGAACCAGCCTCTGAAACACTGGAACGAACCGCGCCAGGCCCCCGGAACCAGTCTCTGAAACACTGAAACGAACCGCGCGAGGCCCCCGGAACCAGTCTCTGAAACACTGGAACGAACCGCACCAGGCCTCGGAACCAGCCTCTGGAACACTGGAACGAACCGCACCAGGCCCCCGGAACCAGCCTCTGAAACACTGGAACGAACCATGCGAGACCTTCGGAACCAGCCTTTGGAACACTGGAACGAACCGCGCCAGGCCCCGAAACCAGCCTCTGGAACACTGGAACGAACCGCGCCAGGCCCCCGGAACCAGCCTCTGGAACAGTGAATGAACCGCGCGAGGCCCCGGAACCTAATCCTTCTCGCCCTAACGATTAACAGCTCTGCTGTTATAAGTAATCGCCATGTGCTCTAACAAGTCCATCATCCATAAATGATACTCCCAGAAATTCAAAGGCAAATGTTTATGACTGATTTCTCAAATCTGCACCGCTATCAGCTGTTGGTTTACTTCGCTATCACGTGTTGGATGACCTCGCTATCAGGTGTTGGTTTACCTCGTTAGCAGGTGTTGGTTTACTTCGCTATCAGCTGTTGGTTTACTTCGCTATCATGTGTTGCTTGACCTCGCTATCAGGTGTTGGTTTATTTCGCTATCAGGTGTTGGTTTATTTCGCTATCAGGTGTTGGTTGACTTCGCTTTCAGCTGTTGGTTTACCTCGCTATCAGCTGTTGGTTTACATCGCTATCAGGTGTTGGTTTGCTTTGCTATCAGGTGTTGATTTACGTCACTACCAGCTGTTGGTTTACCTGGCTATCAGCTGTTGGGTTTATAGTGTCTGCCGTGCTCGCCCTTGTTGAACGGTAGCGCAAAAAGGATTACAGAAGGGGGGGTTGGGGGTCAGCGAGGGTCTTCGTGGGACCCCCCCTAGTGGTCGGGTAATTACGGAACAAACTGTTCATGACCTTCCAGTCTTCACATACAGTTAACTCATCCTCCGGAGGCAAAAACTGGACAGTCTCATAACTTCAGGTATAATCATATTAACAATGAGGCCTCGCACCATCATATTTCTTTTTCTTTCTTTTTTTTGGCGGAGTTTGTCTCTGAACTTACCCATGAGAGAGAGAGAGAGAGAGAGAGAGAGAGAGAGAGAGAGAGAGAGAGAGAGAGAGAGAGAGAGAGAGTGTGTGTGTGTGTGTGTGTGTGTGTGTGTGTGTGTGTGTGTGTGTGTGTGTGTGTGTGCATTTCTCTGGTCACAGACTTTGCGGTTCGTATGACCTACCAGTATCCCCATATAGGCCACAGTGCCACAACCGAAGCTAAAGGCAAGCGTTGATCTGGGAGGGATGAGACACAAAATCTTGGAAGTCTAAATGATCCTGTTACATCATCCATACACACGTCACATCCTCCATACACACGTCACATCCTCCATACACTCGTTACATTCTCCATACACACGTCCAATCCTCCATACACACGTTACATCCTCCATACACACGTTACATCCTCCATACACACGTTACATCCTCCATACACACGTCACATCCTCCATACACACGTTACATCCTCCATACACACGTCACATCCTCCATACACACGTCCAATCCTCTCACAGCTTCCACTGTGACGGGAACAGGGCTCACCACCAGTGCCTACTGAAGCCCGTCTACTTATTGTAGATAGACCTGTTTATTCACTCCTAAATGACAGCTTTTACGTTGCTAACAGACAAGCCAAGTGTTGTGTGGCACAGACTTTTAATCTCGTTCAAGTCTGGCCACAGTAGCGGCCGTGTCCTGCCCGCCCACCCGTCCAGGCCCGTGCAAAGAAGGATCCACCAATCTGCTTCGGTTCCGCTTTATTCAACATGATTTACTTGTCGTAAACATAGGGAAAACCTTTCAGGATTGACCCTCTTCAGGATTAAGTCAAAAGCCGAGCCATCAGTCATTCCCACGACTTGCTACACCATGTCGAAGGGGTTAAGATAACGGAGGTACTACCATTTCCATAATGGCGACTTGTGAAGTCATACTGTAACAGGAATAGTGAGTTTATCATTCTTATATGACAGTAAACACCACCACGTGGCTTATACTATCAACCCGCTTCATTATCCCATCTATAAATTCGAAGGATTATGCCGCAGATTTCTTTGATATCCAGTAAACTAGTTCAGTAAATTATTTATTACCTCCCCGCCCCCACCTTTATCACAGCAACACGTTGACTCCCTGAGATGGATTCATTATTTCTGAATCCATAACGAAAGATCTCCCACAAGGCGAGAGTCTCATCTAATTTTCTTTTTTTTTCTCGGTGTATGTGGCAAGTGTGTGTCATTCATCGTGCACTCCTTGCTCTGCTGAGGACGGTGGCGCAAAGGAAGATACAGACTGCACAAAAGTTTCCAGGAGCTGGGTAATCGATGACTGTGTTACTTTATATGCCACATACAATGAGGAGAAGTGCTAACATGGACTGGACGGCACTGAATGAATAATCCGTCAGCGATTGGATTATACACGAGGATGTATAACAAAGTGAACCACTGGCGAGGGGCAACGTTTTGATACTTTACAAGTACCCGAGGTAAAGCACTTGTCATGGGACAAGATAAACTTATAATGTTTGGGAAGAATCATCTCTGAGCTCACCAAGTCTACGACAGCAGAAACACCGTGTGGCACGGTGTGAGGGAGGCTTCGCTGGCCAAGTTTACATTTGGTCTGAATGTTTGTGATGTTGGAAAATAACGAGGCACAACTGCAAGGTCACGGAGGGTCACCTGAAGCAGGGGAGGTGGCAGGGGAGCGCGGCAAGGTAACCCGAGTCATGGAAGCACGGAGGGCAGCAGGCGGCAGGGTAACAACGATCCTGTAGGAACGGAGGGCAGGCGGCAGGGTGGCGACAATCCCGGAGGAACGGAGGGCAGGCGGCAAGGTGACGACGATCCTGTAGGAGCGGAGGGCAGCAGGCGGCAGGGTGGCGACGATCCTGGAGGAGCGGAGGGCAGCAGGCGGCAGGGTGGCGACGATCCTGGAGGAGCGGAGGGCGGCGGAGTAACGAGGTTCCTGCTGGGCCAGATGACGCAGGCAGGGGAGGCGTGAGAGCCACCAGGGGTAAAAAACCTGCACCAGCGGCTGAGGGACCCGACGCCTGAGATAAATACGACACCCGCCGCTCCGCCCCGGCCCTTCTTGCCTGCCCGCCCTCCCTAGCCTGCCCACCACCCGCCCGCCGACCCGCTCCACTGACTTCCTACTTCACCCATCCACTTACCAAACCAACCCACCGCTCGTCAACCCCCTTGCCTACCCAACCTACCGCTCGTCAACTCACTTGCCTAACCAACCCACCGCTCGTCGACCCACTTGCCAACCCAACCCACCGCTCGTCGACCCACTTGCCAACCCAACCCATCCTCCACCCACCTCCTGGCCAAACCAACCCACCGCTTGTCAATCCACTTGTCAAACAATCCACTGCCCGTCGATTCGCCCACCAATCCGGTTGTCGATCTACCCTTCTGCCCACCACTTCACTTACCCACTGCCCGCCTGCTCAACTACTAAGCTGGGGGAGGCAGCCAGGGGGCCGCCCCCCCGGAGCACTGCCATGTCTCAGGGGAGGAACCAGACCTTCACCCACTGTTAGAGACGCCACTGGAGGCCTTGATGTCGCAATGTTTGCGGGAGCGAATATAGTTGGCCAGTTTATGTGGGGCCGGGTTCACTCACCAGCCGCCAACGCCACGCCCGCCCGCCCGACCGCCCGCCCGCGCGCCCATGGTGACAGCGGCGCTAAGGGAGGGAGAGGCCAGGGTGGGGAACCTTGGAAATCTATCGCCTGTTATTTATGGCGGCTCTGTGTCCAACTGCCCGAGGCGACGGCGGTGGTGGCCGTGGTGGTGGTGGTGGCGGCGGTGGTGGTGTTGGTAGTGGTGGTGGGGAAAGACGATGGTGGAGATGGTCGTAGTAATGGTGGTGGTGGAGATGGTTGTAGTGATGGGTGGTGGTGGAGATGGTTGTAGTGATGGGTGGTGGTGGAGATGGTTGTAGTGATGGGTGATGGCGATAGTCGTCGCGGTGAACACCGTAGCGATAACTGTGTTTGCGGTAGTAATGGTAGCGATGATGGTGATGGAAGGAATGGGTGCGGTGGTAGAGGCAACGGCGTCACAGCCGCCGCTGGTTACGAGCGGTAACGGTGACGGTGACGGTGACGGGCGCAGAGGGATCAGCGGTGATGTCGGGGTGGGGTCTAGGGCCATCCCACATTACGACAGTGTCCAGGTGGCTGGCTGGCTGGTGGCCCCAGCATGGAGCCTCTCCACCACCGTCCCCATCGCCAACCTTCCCTCCTACCACCTCCCTCGCCCTGTATCCCACTCCACCATATCAACATGACCCCGGCTACTATCGCCACACTACCTTTATTACCATAACCACATATCTAGACGCGCTCAACACACTGGTCCTCCCAACTCTCTCTCCGACAATCACCTGGTGCGGCTCAAACGGGAAGAAGCTTAACGCACCATTCCCTCCACCGTCAACTCCTGCCAAGAGACATCCCTCTTTCCCGAGTTGTAGTGCGGCTCAACTATCACATGGAGCGCCCGTCCGAGCGCGTACAGACCGCTACAAGACCAGCCCCATCCCAACCATTGTGAACATCGTCAATAATAATTTCAGTAAATCGTCACAAATATTTGTGAGAAAAAAAGGCTTTCTCTACGCTCTCACTTCATCCCTCTACTTTTAAAACCTTCCTTTGCATCTAGTTCAATATACAGTTGAGTATCATCATCATCAACAGCAGCAGGAGCAGTGGCAGTGTGCTTAACAAGCAGTACAATACTGATGGTTGAGGTGTTCGAGAGTGTAAATGGTGTGAAGCGGACGAGCCGGGATGTTGGTGGGTTACGGTGGCTGTGGCTTCTATCTCACACTCACATCCGCCATCATCACCCATCACCGTACACCACACCCGACCCCCCGTCAGGCACCACACCAGATCCCAGCCATGAACCGAACCTGACCCCTCCCCCCTCGTCATACACCAAGCCAAATCACAGTCCAAAAACATGTAACACAGGCCCCACCCGTCCACCATCATGCACAGTGCACACTCCTCTGTCCATAGCTATGCACCATATCATACCCCCCCCCCCCCCCACCCCACCTCAACCATCAAGCGCCACAACCACTCGCCCAGTTGTCGATCATCATGCACAACCTCCCCTCCGCCCACAACCCAGCCCTTCCTGACCACTGGCATGCACAACGTCAGACCGGGCCCCGTCCACCGTCATTCACAACACCCGACCTCCCGTCCACCGTCATTCACAACATCCGACCTCCCGTCCCCCGTCATTCACAACACCCACCCTCCCGTCCACCATCATTCACAACACCACAACACCCTTCAGTTCCAACCCACTTCCCCCTGTTCGTGCTCACACAGATGCCACAGCACGCAAATGAATGCACGTGCGCGTACGGACCGGGGTCGTTTTGAACGTGGGGACGCCATGTTTCACAGAAGAAACCTGTGGCTCGTGGCCACATAGGAATACGTCATTTTCTCTCGGAGGCACCACTCGCACTGAACCATGTAGCTCGAGAACTAAGGCAGCATTGTCAATCTCAATCCTCCGTCTTCAGGGACACCTTTTTCGGGCGTTTGAAAGCATAGATTTTGTATTCAAATTTTCCTTGAATCGCGATCTAATCTCCCTTCTCACTGTCACCCAGTCAACCCGCTATGTCTGGGTACCAGAACCCGAAGGAATGGCTCAATACCAGCCAGCGCCAGTCCCTGAGTCTACGGAGATAAGGATGTGGCGGGCGACCCCACGACGCATCCTATTCATCCACCAATCAGGATCAAGTGTCATCCTACATTGACAATGTAAACAAATCGTAATCCACCAAACTACTGTCTTTCGCAAATACTAGAAGTATGGGCTGGGCTTCCGGGGGAAGAGAGAGAAGTGAAGAGGGAGTCCATCTTGCCTGGTGTGAGAGCCACAAGTGCCATCACACACTCGACCAGTGCACCGTAAGCACACCAACCTGCAACGGCTAACAGGCACGTAACTCTATGATGCACCAGGTAAAGGAAAGTCTCTCTCTCTCTCTCTCTCTCTCTCTCTCTCTCTCTCTCTCTCTCTCTCTCTCTCTCTCTCTCTCTCTCTCTCGTGGTTATGACCACATTAGCTGGTCTTCCTATACAAGGTAAGGTGAGGTGGCTTGCGCGGCACAAGGACCACCAGCCCAGCTGAAGATGGCAGTGGAGGCGGACCCTGGGGGACGCCCGGCCCCGCTCATCAACTGACCAGGCGGCACCACACCCTCCTGACGATCCTCCGGCGCCGGCCATACAACCACTCGGCCACACCACCACCCGGTCCTTGGAGGGGGTCTGGCCCCACGTGCTTACGACCATATCACCATCCGGTCCTGGGATCTGGCCTCACTTACCCACGACCACACCAACACCCCGACCCTGGGATCTGGTCTAGCCTGCCAACGACCACACCACCCGACCCTGAGGTCTGGTCTAGCCTGCCCACGACCACACCACCCGACCCTGAGGTCTGGTCTAGCCTGCCAACGACCACACCACCCGACCCTGAGGTCTGGTCTAGCCTGCCCACGACCACATCACCCGACCCTGAGGTCTGGTCTAGCCTGCCCACGACCACACCACCCGACCCTGAGGTCTGGTCTAGCCTGCCAACGACCACACCACCAACCAACCCTGGGACCAGGCCCAGCATGCCCACGACAACATGACCACCCGACCCTGAGGTCTAGTCTAGCCTGCCAACGACCACACCACCCGACCCTGAGGTCTGGTCTAGCCTGCCAACGACCACAACACCCGACCCTGAGGTCTGGCCTAGCCTGCCCACGACCACACCACCAACCAACCCTGGGACCAGGCCCAGCATGCCCACGACAACATGACCACCCGACCCTGAGGTCTGGTCTAGCCTTCCCATGACCACTCCACGACCCGACCCTGAGGGCTGGTCCAGCTTACCCACGACCACATCACCAACCGACCCTGGGGGCCGGCCTGGGGTGCTCACGACCACATACATCGCGGAGGGAGTGTCCACCTTCCTCCCGGTCAGCAAGGGACGACATCGTTCAACTCCTCGTCACTGCGACGCCCGACGGCCCTCCCTGCCACGTTACTCGTCCCCAACAGCGAGTCGTGAGGCGAGTTATTCCCGGCACTATAACAGGGCCTGTTGACCCTAGTTGAGCAAGGCCTTCCCCAGGGGCGAGGGTCCATCATGGCGACGGCGGTGGCTCCCGGGGGGGTTGCACGGGGTACGTCATTGTGCAACTGCGCATCACGGCCCAGCCCAGGTTGGCCCGAACGTCTCTGGTGCAGGCTTGCGGGGGTGAGGGGGCGTCCGATCTGCTTGCCGATGAGCGACCCTCCTCCTCCTCCTCCTCCTCCTCCCCCCCACTTCCCCCCACATCACCCCCGACACACTGGTGGTGAAGGACACAGGGGGTGGGCGGTGCGGGGCGATGCGAGGCAGGTGGAAGCGAACACGGAACGCGGCGAGGGGGCAGGAGTACACAGGGCGGTCGGCCACCATGATGGTTGGCGCTCCCCCGCGGTGCTGGAGGGGAGGGAGAGAGGGAGAAAGGGGGGGGGGAGACAGCACCACCCTTAATGACACACCACGCCACCCTCACCACAATTACTTTCTTCGGGGGGCCCAGCTGGGAGAGGACCTTCCTCCCGATCCACGCACGTCCGGCCCACATGGGCGGGGGTGGGGGGGACTACCACTGGCTCCTTCGTCGACCATTATGATGCTAACGTAGTCTCTCTGGCCTTAAACCCCCCCCCCCCCCACCAGACGGGGGCCCACGGCAGGCTTCCACCATCCACCGAACCCAACCTCAGCCACAATACACGAGGCTACCGCAACTTGCCCGGCCTCACGAGAAGGGGCTACCGACTCCACACACCCCACACCAGGACAACGAGGAAGTTAAAAGGTTCCTCAATAAAGATCTGTTTATACGTCGGGCGGAGGGAGGGTCCAAGGAAGGAACCGAAGAAGGTCCAGCCGAGACTGGCGTTGCTGTGCGGCGGCAGCTGGGGTGCGTCATGGTGGAGTAGGGTGCGTCATGGTGGAATGGGTGGAGTTCGTCATGGCGGAGTGTGTGGGGTGCGTCACGGTGAGTGTGTGGGGTGCGTCACGGTGAGTGTGCGGGGTGCGTCACGGTGAGTGTGCGGGGTGCGTCACGGTTAGTGTGTGGGGTGCGTCACAGTGAGTGTGTGTGTGGGGTGCGTCACGGGGAGTGTGTGTGTGTGGGGTGCGTCACGGGGAGTGTGTGTGTGGGGTGCGTCACGGTGAGTGTGTGTGTGGGGTGCGTCACGGTGAGTGTGTGTGTGGGGTGCGTCACGGTGAGTGTGTGTGTGGGTGCGTCACGGGGAGTGTGTGTGTGTGGGGTGCGTCACCATGGAGTACAGTAGGGTAAGGTAGGCTATGTGGGGTGCGTCATTGTTTACATTTTACATTTTCGAGGCTTCAATCACGGACGAAGTCCAGATCGGGGCTCAGGCATTGACTGATATATAGCAACAATTGAAAGAGAGAGAGAGAGAGAGAGAGAGAGAGAGAGAGAGAGAGAGAGAGAGAGAGAGAGAGAGAGAGAGAGAGAGAGAGAGAGAGAGAGAGAGAGTGGGGAAGAGGAGCTGTGGTTAAAGAGGAGTTTTGGAGGAAGTGAAAAGTCGGCCTTCTAACAAGGGTCAGGTCGCAGAGGCAAGACAGGACGGGGGGGGGTTATGAGTTCCAAAGCTTAGCGGTGTGGGGGAAAGAAGCAGACAACACAACGGCTCATCCTCGGGTTACCTAAGGCCACACAGCAACTACGTGGTACATCGGCTTGTCATGGATGCGTCGTCTTCTTAAAGGTAGGGGAACCTAAGCAGCCAGCTCTCGGGAACAGAAACCACAGTAGTGGAATCTCTAAGAGAAGGGGAAAATGAAACACAACACTGCAGCGAGGGGCAAAAGGGACACGTCGCCAGGTCGAAGTGGGAGAGGTGATCACGTCGGGTTGGTTTGGACACGAGTCTAGTCAGTACGTGTACAGCCAGAGCCTTCCCAGGTGTTGGAGCAGTACTCCATACAGGGACGGATCAATCCCCCAGGTATAATCGGAACAAGTGTTTAGAAAATAAGTGGTAATTGATGACAAAGAGGACGCGCGTTCCCGATCTTGTATCTCCGTTCTAATCTCATGAAGGTTTTGTTTTCGCTATATAAATACTGATTTAAAAGTGTAAAGTCTTCCCAATTTCACTCATTCAACTCATCTTTTCATATTAGATGACTCGTTAGCGGTAGGATTATGAGGGAGAGGGGGAAAATGTGGGGTCGGGATTGAATGTCTTTAAACCCACAATTTCCCCTGCACTTCAAAGCCCTTTCTCACTTGGGGAGGACTTACATTTGTGGGAGCTGGAGGAGCTGCAGGTAAAATCTCAAACTATATATTAGCTGTACAGGCTGTAGGGAGTCATTGATGCCATAATCATCAATATCTACCGACCACAACACGCGCGTCCTCTTTCTGATAAATCACCAGAGAATTTACGGCATGTGAACAGGACTCCCGGTTTCTTTGAGTTAAATCATCCATGCGTGTAAAGTGAGGTGTCCAATATATAGGTTAGATGTTAGAGAGATACGAAGAATATCTCTACTCTGAATGGTGGAATTAGAGATCCATCAAGAGATGGGGAAGTTGTGAGGGGATCTTGAGAGTCAGATGGGCAGAGATTGGGTTTTAAAGGCATTAAACCTCACCAGGTTCCGTCTGCCACACTGGGATATCTTGTCAAAGTCCAGCGCTCATGGAGGAAGTTGTGTTAAGATGAGACGCAGATCGAGAGATAATGGAGCCAAGGTATAGCAAGTGGCGATAAATGCAGTACCGACTCATCAGAGGATAAGTGTACTGGATATGCGATGAAGAAGGAATTCGTTACTTGAAAAGGACGAAGAGCGTAGGTGACAGGATGGAACCTTAGGAACCCCGCTGTTGATGGGGAAAGAAGGCGAGGAGGTCGATCCATCAACAGGCACGGAGACGGATCAGCCACAGAGGAAGCTCTAGATATGAGGGAACAAAGTGAGGGAGGAGAGCCAAGAGAAATAAGACTGTGAGATACATGATGACTGGGGAAAATATGAGTTAAAAAGGGATTCAAAGGCTCTGGTAATCACGGAAGTGAGAACAACAAGACGATGATTGGAGGGACTGCAACGGTCACCATCCGGGCGGTGTCACGAAGAAGGGGAGGTTTTGGTCTTTAAACAGAAGCGGAACTGACGAGCAAGCACAGGCGCAAGTCCGGAGGCACACTCCTTCAATACACGAGGATGGATGCCACCTGGCCAATATGCTCTGCTTGTTCCCAACAAGAGAAGTGCTTTAAGGATTGTATGAAAGAGATTACTGGAAGGGTTATAGGATTAGTAAGAGAAACATCAAAGGTGAGGGAAAATTAAGACTCATCTATGATGGAGTTCGGAGAGAAAGGAGAACGAAAACGTTGTTTTGGTAAGGACTGAGACAAACAAGTTATCTTCAAAAAGGAGAAACAAAGAAAAGGCTGTAAGGCAGAAATTGTTAGATGCTGTTGGCTAACGACCGGAAAGACCTGTCTGTGCAGCAGTGATTTTGGGCGCAGGTGGACGCCCGTCTGAGGAGGGAGACTTTTTATAGGTCCAGTTTAAGGTGCGTCATGATGAAGTAAGTGAAGTGCGTCATGATGGAGTGCGTGAGGTGCGTCGTGCTGGCTAGTCTGGCGTGCGTCATGATGGAGAGTGCGTGGAGGGAGCGGATGAGCTGCAGGGCAGAACATGTCATCAGGAGTGGAGGGCGCGGCCCTAGCGTTGCCTGCCCACGGCTCTCCCCACCATGTCTCTGCATAATCATTTATCCTGTGATCTAGCGCTTGCCCGCACCCCGTTGCCCTCCCGGTACACGCTCCGCACTCACGCTCTTCACTCGCTCCCCGTCAATACTTACACTTGCCCTACCTACACCTGCACTTGACGCCGCCTCCTTCAGTGTTTGCGCTTCGGACGATACGCAATAATCTGGAAGGTACGCGTCAGTGCCGTTAAATCCTCTGTATTCCTCACAGACTTCGGACACCTGGTCTGCCGGCGCCTCGATCCAAGAACACACGAGTGCACAGCTTTCATTTTCCCCTGAACTCACCTACGCTTCCCCCCTCCCACCTGGTCTTCCTCCTCATCCACCATACAACGGACAGAAGAAGGCATGCGAGATCATCCTCTGTCCCCTCTTCCACCACATACCAAGAGGCGCTCAAAGCACGGGTCCTCCCGACTCCCTCCGACCAATACCTTAACCTCATCGAACAATCCGGGAGCAGTTTGGGAAGATGTTACCGCATCACTCTCGCCATCGTCATCTCCTACCACCTGAGATCCCTTGTCCCCGGGTTGTACTTCGACAACACAACCACATGGGGCCCATTCGAGGTGGTATACAAACCTCTGCAGGAACGGTCTCATCAAAACCACCGTTAACACTCAATAATCAGTAGACTGTCACCCGAGGGTTACTAGAAAGACAGCATAATTAACCCACAACATCCATATGTCTATATGCATTTTCTTTTATATCTGCAAACTTCTGGGCTGCAGTAAATTCACTAAGCTGTTATTATTATTATTATTATTATTATTATTATTATTATTATTATTATTATTATTATTATTATCATCATTATTATTATTATTATCATTATCATTATTATTATTATTATTATTATTATTATTAGTAGTAGTAGTAGTAGTAGTAGTAGTAGTAGTAGTAGTAATGTTAATGCTGTCTCTGTTGTCGTATCAATATATTTTCACGTCTAAATGCTTCTTCTGCCTCAGCTAAGTAGTGTTGGGGACAAACAAACAATTGCCCCAATTCCAGTCTCTAGATGCCATGTGTAATGTGCCGAGACCAGAGCCCACCATCCACCATCCAATGGTTTACCTTTACTGTTCCATAAGCCCCGGTGCAGCCCAAAGACAGCACGTCGCCCCCTATATACCATACCAGTATTTATCTTTATCATTATTAGCTAAACGTACGAAGCCATCACAGACGAGGCCAACAGCACGTACCAGGTCAACAGTAAGTACCACACCAACAACACGTGCCTGGCTACAGCAACACGTGCCTGGCTACAGCTACGGCTTCCTGATCACCGAAAACCCCTGCCTCGGCCCTTCTACAACAGCCGTCTTCACCAGCACCACCATCATCTTCAGACACCATAACCCCTACTTTCTCCACCTTCCAGTCCATAACCCCTACCACGTACCACCACCTACTATCACCGTAGCCTCCTCCAACGTAGCGCCACCTACCATCACCGTAGCCTCCTACCACGTAGCGCCACCTACCATCACTGTAGCCTCCTACCACGTAGCGCCACCTACCATCACCATAGCCTCTTCCCATTTCCACCGAGTCTTCCATAACCCGCACCACCACCACCACCAGGCTGCTGTCTGGCTGGAGGGTAAGGCGGCCACCACCACTTTATGACGCGATTTTCTTATTATTTAGGAGTCGCTGTAGGGCGGCAGATCTCAATTACCCTGGGGCGCCACCCCCCACTGCCCGCCCACCCGCCGCCGCCCGCCCACTGCTCTACCTCGACCTAGTGGGTGCCGACCATCATATCTTGGCACCATATACAGTACCATACCTGGCACCATAGAGTAACATACCTAGCACCATACAGTACCATACAGTATCATACCTGCCACTATACAGTACCATACCTGGCACCATACAGTACCATACCTGGCACCATACAGTACCATACCTGGTACCATACAGTACCATACCTAGCATCATACATTACCATACCTGGCACCATACAGTATCATACCTGGCACCATACAGTACCATACCTGGTACCATACAGTACCATACCTAGCATCATACATTACCATACCTGGCACAATACAGTACCATACCTAGCAATATGCCAGGTACCATACAGTACCATACATACCTAGTATCATACAGTACCATACCTGGCATCATAAAGTACCATACCTGGTACCATCCAGTACCATACCTGGTACCATACAGTACCATACCTGGTACCATACAGTACCATACCTGGTACCATACAGTACCATACCTGGCACCATCCAGTACCATACCTGGTACCATACAGTACCATACCTGGTACCATCCAGTACCATACCTGGTACCATACAGTACCATACCATCATTAGTGTCCAGGATTGTCACACTTCTTGACTAACAAGAAAGACCCCCTCCCCCAGCTGTCAATGTACGTGGCAGTCAAGAGGTAAAACTGTCAATGTACGTGGGCAGCCAAGGTCGAGCTGTCAACATACGTGGCAATAGGTGTCAACATGTCGGTGGCAGTCAGTGAAGTTGTATGTGGCAGTCAAGAGGTCAGGTTATCAGTGAATGTGGCAGTCAAGAGGTCAGGTTATCAGTGAATGTGGCAGTCAAGAGCTCAAGTTACCACAGAATGTGGCAGTCAAGAGGTCAAGCTATCAGTGAACTTGGCAGTCAAAAGATTAAGTTGAAATGAAATAACAACTTGGCTATTTAAACCCTAATCTACACGACCATACTATTATGATATATATATATATATATATATATATATATATATATATATATATATATATATATATATATATATATATATATATATATATATGCAAATCACGAGGCAGGGTAATGCAACAAGTATTCCCAACACATACCACTTCATGACCGACCCTTTAAGAGACACAAGTGATCTCCATCTCCTTGGTAATAACAGGATGATCAGGTCCTCGCTTTGAAGGGAGCAGAGTTGAAATTTTAGCCTCGGGAGGCGGGAGCAACGCCTCAATGGTGAGCCGAGCCCAGCAACAAGTGAGTATAAAGGATTATAATGCCACGACAGGTTACACACAAACACACAAATACACATGGGGACCCACGGGTATAAAACTCTCTCCTCGCACAGCATAAATACGTAATCACAAACACACAGATAATTCATCGCTGCCAAACAAACGTTTTAATAATACCTATGCTATCTACGCTCACGTATTACATCAACAAAGACAAGTGTGTGGTGGGACCAGGTTCCCTTGTGTTTGGTGACACAGTCATCAGGATCCACCTTGACGAGTGACATGCAAGAGCGAATCATGTGAAGCCTCAACTGATCTCGACGAACTGCGCCAACGAGCCGCCGAGTGAATCGATAATCACCACAGAAGCAAATGCACGAAGCAAGGTTCGTCCTGCCGTGGTGGTGCGAACCACTGAAGCAACTACGGCGCGACCAGCGGCGGCCGTGGGGCGCTGGCTGGCGATATCGTAAACCGCAATCATCTGAGTTCTTTGTGGCTATATCTTTAAAGCATTTGTGCGACGCGCCATCAAACCCTGCCTGGGTCGCTCTGCATACGTCCCGACGCGCCATCAAACCCTGCCTGGGTCGCTCTGCATACGTCCCGGCGCGCCATCAAACCCTGCCTGGGTCGCTCTGCATACGTCCCGGCGCGCCATCAAACCCTGCCTGGGTCGCTCTGCATACGTCCCGACGCGCCATCAAACCCTGCCTGGGTCGCTCTGCATACGTCCCAACTGTTACTAAGCTTTATGCATTGTTATCATGCTGTTGTCAACTTCCACGTGCTATCATGCTCTATACTGCTATCTTCTTCCTCATGCTCTTTACTGGTATCCTCTTGTTCCACGTGCCATCATCCTCTTTCACATCATCATCCCACACACCGTCATGACCCTCAGTGTCATCTTGTAACCGCACACACACACACACACACACACACACACACACACACACACACACACATCTTCCTGCAGCCTCCGTGTGACGGACGTTCCTCAGTTCTGGCGGAGCCACACAAGCTTCGTCTCTTGTCTCTTCTTTATTTCTTTCGGGTCATGAGGTGAAAGGAATCCATGTTCCTCTCGCCAGTTCTCAACTCTTTCATTCAGTCATATTCCAATCACTGGCATTCAAATCATAGTCATTTTGGTATAGCTGTAGCCCAGTTCTCGACCCGGTTCAAAGCAGCGGGTACAGAGGCCACACGCTGAGGGTAATCCTACGATTACACTCGGGCATATGCGTACGGAGCCCTACAGGAAGGTTCTCCCAAGCTGACCCACGACGGAGCCGGGAGGGCGTCGCACCCCAGGACCTCCTGGGGCTGTGGGAGGTTACCGCCAGCAAGAGACACTACCACGGGGTAGGGGAGGGGGCGGAGGACTCTGGGAGGTTAAGCTACGAGGGAGTCATGGGGATATACCCCAGGGGTGAGGTCTGGGATGTTTTCCCACAGGAGAGTCTAGACAAACCTCATAGGAGGGTTCTGGGACGTTGCCCCCAGAAGAGTGCGGGATGACATGCCCTAGAGGGTGGCTCTAGGATGTTAACCCACCGGGGAGCAAAAAGAAATGCCCCAGGGGTAGAATCTAGGATGTTAAACCACTGGGGAGTCGAAGGAAATGCTCTATGGAGAGGCTTTGGGATACTGCCCTATAGGGAAGCAAAGGGACATGCCCCATGGGGTGGGCTCTTGAGTGTTTACCCACGGAGAATTCAGGGGACGTGATCCCGGAAAAGTCTCCGATGGCTGGGGTGGGGAAGGAGGGAAGAAGGGAGGGGAGGGGTTAATGCGGCTCGGGTAGGGTGGAGGACTTAACCCAGGAGTTTCGACACGTTCCCCAAGGCAGGAAGGTAAAGACAAGGTGGTATGCATATCACACGAGGGGACCCAGAAGATGTGCTCGCCTCGCCACGGAACACTGACCCACCAAGGGTTATGCTCCGTGTGCTCACATCGCTACGGAGCACTGACTCCCCAGGGTAGATGCTCCTTGTGCTCGTCCCGCTACGGAACACTGACCTACCATGGGGGGTTCTTATGCCCGCTCCGCTACGGATCAGTGATTCTCCAGGGGAGGTGTTCCGTGTGTTTACCCCGCTACGGAGCAGTGACCCGCCAGGGGCGGTGTTCCGTGTGCTCGCTCTACTACGGAGCAGTGACCCGCCAAGGATGGTGTTCCGTGAGGTTAACCCCGAAGAAGCCAGGGGAAAGTTGTGGGTCAAGTAACACGCTGGGAAGGGTTCGCCCACGGGTAAAGCCGGAGAGGTGGTGGTGCGTGGGTTTCCCCCCGGGAGGTGGTGGTGCAGGGGGTGAAGCCCCGGGAGCCAGGGAGGGGGTGAGGTGGGCGGCGGCGGCGGCAGGCAGGCAGGCAGGAGGCACTCGACGTGACCTACGTGCCCCGGCTGCTCGACACAGCCAGCCAGGCGACGCCCCTCCGCCGTCTCTTGCAGGCTTGGCCGCCACACACTCCCTCCGCCCGCCCCACCTGACACCAACACACTCCTGCCACAGCCACGCACACACACACACACACACACACACACACACACACACACACGAATCAGGTGGTCAAGAACAGATATGGCTCCTCCAGATGCTGCCGTCGGGGTGTGACCTACGGTCGGCGGAGGGAAGGCGTCCTAGCGACCCTCGTGGAAATTACGTCGTGGTATCTACCGGAGGCGTAGTGACGAGTTTTTCACAGCGTCGGCGGCAGAGGAGCGCGGGCCGGCGGCAGCTGCTGCTGCATCACGGGGGCCTGCACAGCTGCTGTACGTGTGGCCGCACCATTAGGATGCAACGCTACACGACCCCGGGAAATATTCCTTTCATACAACAGACGAAAAAAATATCATCATAATTATAACGGGGGATAAACAGAGAATGAATGCTAGACCCTGTTTGAAAACAGCGAGTATCGGTTGATGGGAAAATGGAGAGTATTAAAACCCTACCGAGACGAGACAGAGTGGCAACTACTGCCTTGGGGGGGAGACACCAGCTTGGGCAGGCACAAGCAAGGGAGCAGAGGGTGGCAAGCAGGCAGGCAGGCAGCGGGAGCAGGCAGGGAGGGCGGCGGCACAAATTCTGGTAGTATGACGGGGTGTGCCTGTGCATGCTGGGTCCTGCTGCCGCCGTGCCTCCCTCCTACACTCATTATCTTTCTTACTCACTGACCGAGGCGGCGGGCCTGCCACCGCACTCCAGAGGCGGCGGCGGCCAGCAGGGGCCACGGGCTGCCGTGCGGGGCAGCAGGCGGCGCGCTACGGATAAATGGGGTTAAAATGAGAGTGCATGCGAGCGTGGGCAGCACCAGCGGGAAAGAACGATACTGGCGCGGCGCTAATGCTCCTCCCTCCCCCTCACCCCACCCCACCCCACCCCTCCCCTCCCCTCCACAGTCTACACGCCATGCATGCGCACACACACACACACACACACACACACACACACACACACACACACACAAAGACACACATAGCCACACACACAAAGACACACAGCCACACCTTCAGGGAACACCTATACCACGGTACACAGGGCCAGCTTAGACTCCCGTGGTGCACCGAGGGGAGGATGACCACACACACACACACACACACACACACACACACACACACCGGACAATATATACACAAACTACGAACTCGATCCTCAAAAAACATACACACTGTGCACCATGCACAAACGTGTATCATACACAAGCACACACAGTACGTACACCGTCCGTCACACCACGGACCACTCGCACACAACGTCGCCTATACACGAGTCAAGGCCAGGCCCGCCGCAGCACCAGGGGAGCCAGGGACGTCCTCACTACCAGAACCATCGGCGATATGGACGAGCACTCAGCGCCAGGCGAAACTGGCCGTCCGCACGACGCAGATAACTGTAACCACGTCCCCGGATCGCTTCCGTACACACACGTCGCACACATACAACGACTTAAGACACCCTTCCTCGGTGTGGTATACACACACACACCCACCCTCCCCCCACCTGATACACGAGGACTGGGGTGTAATTGACTGGGCTTTCGCGCGCCCAGGCGGACGCGACACATATCTACACCCTCGGTACACCGGCCGGACCCAGCGAGTCACTCAGGGGCATTAGGTAAGCCACATGCCGCCGCCGCTGGCCAAGGCTACAACACCCCACCGCCTCCAACCTCGGCTTCCACCATACACGCCACCACACCAGCGGGGAGACACGCTCCACACTCACCATATGCCTGCTACACACACACACACACACACACACACACACACACACACACACACATGCTATACATATGGACTATAATCGCCATACGCAAATATACAATACCCTCACCCTACACATTGTACACTAAGCATGCATGCAGGCTACACTGGCCTATACACATGCGACACTCACTATATACACATGCGACACTCACTATATACACACACACATTACTCATGCTATTCATTATATTCTCTATAGGCACAGGACTCATTCCGCGCATCAATCACACACACACACACACACACACTACTACCACACGCGCCATATAAACTCGCTATCCCGATATCACCTCTCCTCAACCACTCCTCTCCCTCCTCCTTGGTGTTTGCCTCTCTCTCTCTCTCTCTCTCTCTCTCTCTCTCTCTCTCTCTCTCTCTCTCTCTCTCTCTCTGCTCTACAGGTATCATTTCGGTCACTGCTCCCGTGGGCGCCGCCTGCGTCCCCCAGCCCGCAAGACCCGCAGCACGTAGCTGGCCGCTGCCGCTGCTGCTTCCCATCGTTTCCGTGGAATGGCCCTGATGGCGCCTCCACCTCTCTTCCCACAGCCAAGCTACGGTGGGGGGGGGGGATTCTCTCTCTCTCTCTCTCTCTCTCTCTCTCTCTCTCTCTCTCTCTCTCTCTCTCTCTCTCTCTCTCTCTCTCTCAAGCCTTCCAGCCGTCCTCCCCCCCCCTCCATGTGACATTTCCAGTTCTAAGAATGCCAACTACAAATACGGACGGAGCTAACATTAATCCTTCGCGAGTTCTATTAACCATTTTTTTTCTATGTCTGACACGTCGGCAGGCATGAAAATATACACACAACACTTCTTCCATCGCCCTATGCATTCGCTCTACGCTCTTCATTTTGCTCTTAGAGAAAAAAAACGCACTCTACACCAGTCACGCGCGTACTAAAGTTCATCTACACATCCCACTCACGTATGTAAAGCCACACCATACAACCGTAACATTTCGTAAACAGACTCCGTTTCATTCACACTCACACAACACACCCACCACATGGGCGCTGGGCTTCATCAACATACATACATACTACTTCCACTGCGCTCGTCATAAGCACATCCGAACGTTTAAGATGTCCCCCCAACTACTGCAGCAGGAAGGTGAGGTCTCTACCACAATTTGAGCAAGGGGACGGGATACGGATCCTGCTCCTACTCCAGCTTGGGGGATATGGTTTCTACCTCCATCCTCCAGAGGAGTAATGGTTTCTACCACAACTGCAGCAGGAGGGGAGGAAGGGTCCAGATGTCTGCCACAACTCCAGCAGAAGGGAAGGATCCAGATGTCTGCCACAACTCCAGCAGGAGGGAAGGGTCCAGATGTCTGCCACAACTCCAGCAGGAGGGAAGGGTCCAGATGTCTGCCACAACTCCAGCAGGAGGGAAGGGTCCAGATGTCTGCCACAACTCCAGCAGAAGGGAAGGGTCCAGATGTCTGCCACAACTCCAGCAGGAGGGAAGGGTCCAGATGTCTGCCACAACTCCAGCAGAAGGGAAGGGTCCAGATGTCTGCCACAACTCCAGCAGGAGGGAAAGGTTAAGGTTTCCTGCCAGTGGAGGCCGCCGGAGGGGGTCGAGCAAGGGGTTAGGTAGAGTGTTGGTAGGAGCAAGTCGCGGGGTCGAGGACTCATTAGCGGGAGGGGAACAAAGCGTAGCCCAGGCCAGCCAGTCTCCCGGCTGAACCCCAAATTGACCACTCGGGGGAGCAGGTCAAGCCCCTGGCGGGCGAGGGGGGAACGCACGCGGTAAAATTGCAATGTTTTCCGCGGACACACCGCTCGCCGCCGCCGCTACCACCACAGAGGGAGAAACGACCCCCCGAGTCACCTCAGTGGGGAATCTGGTACAGTGTTAACCAACATGTTCCAACCAGAGTGTCCGAAAGATTTTACTGTAATGGTTCAAATTTGGTTATGCTGCGTTGTTATAACCAAGGTTACAACTTGGTTATAACACGTTATTATAACCAAGATTACAACTTGGTTATACCACGTTATCATAACCAAGATTACAACTTGGTTATGCCACGCTATTATAACCAAGGCTACAACTTGGTTATACCACGTTATCATAACCAAGATTACAACTTGGTTATAACACGTTATCATAACCAAGATTACAACTTGTTATAACACGTTATCATAACCAAGATTACAATTTGGTTATACCACGTTATCATAACCAAGATTACAGCTTGGTTATGCCACGCTATTATAACCAAGGCTACAACTTGGTTATACCACGTTATCATAACAAAGGCTAAAACTTGGTTATGCCACGTTATTATAACCAAGATTACAACTTGGTTATACCACGTTATTATAACCAAGATTACAACTTGGTTATGCCACGTTATTATAACCAAGATTACAACTTGGTTATGCCACGTCATTATACACAAAAATGTTGCCATCTTCCATTTCCCCGTCAAAAAGGTAAAAAAAATTAAGATATTTTTTCCCTCGTCTTTTCGTATAGATAAAGTATTCACGACCCGCGTAAATATTGCACGTCACAGCTGGACTCGCCCCGTCACACATCACCAGCAACACTTGCCTCCGGTAGACCAGCCCAGCACCGTCCGTCGTCGCCCCAGTCAACGCACGGCGCCCAGTTGAAGCACGTCCTCCCCATCGCCACCCCAGTTCCCGGTACTGGCCACACCAGTACACACACAAAGCGCTTGCTGGTGATGCAGCCTCTCCCCAGTCCTCCTACCCCAGTACACACACACACACACACACACACACACACCACTTGCTGGTGATGTAGCCTCTCCCCAGTCCTCCTACCCCAGTACTGGCCGCCCCCAGTACACACACACCACACCTGCTGGTGATGTAGCCTCTCCCCAGGCCTCCTACCCCAGTACTGGCCGTCCCCAGTACACACACACCACACCTGCTGGTGATGTAGCCTCTCCCCAGTCCTCCTACCCCAGTACTGGCCGCCCCCAGTACACACACACCACACCTGCTGGTGATGTAGCCTCTCCCCAGTCCTCCTACCCCAGTACACACACACCACACCTGCTGGTGATGTAGCCTCTCCCCAGTCCTCCTACCCCAGTACTGGCCGCCCCCAGTACACACACACACAGCACCGGGCGCCACGTGTTCAGCTCCCGCAACCTGTTCAGTCACCACTCCCACGGTACCTACTGACCTGAGGTTCCTCTCTCCCAGCACTCCCACAGTACCTACTGACCTGATGTTCCTCTCTCCCAGCACTCCCACAGTACCTACTGACCTGATGTTCCTCTCTCCCAGCACTCCCACAGTACCTACTGACCTGAGGTTCCTCTCTCCCAGCACTCCCACACTTCCTCCTGACGTGAGGTTGCTCTCTCCCAGCACTCCCACAGTACCTCCTGACCTGAGGTTCCTCTCTCCCAGCACTCCCACAGTACCTACTGACCTGAGGTTCCAACCCTGCTGACACCACACCATTAACAACCTCTGTAAACGTAATTCGTGCGCTTATTAACCTCCTGAGCACGACGGTACGACAACTGAGCACGACGGTACGACCCCTGAGCACGACTGGACGACCCCTGAGCACGACGGTACGACCCTCCAACAAGACGTCACGATCCTTTGAGTATTAACGACCAGGCTTTTGACCCGACCCGTAAGGTTCAGGTCAAAGAACAGGCCATCATGACCAAAGAGCAGTACCGTGACGCTCAAGGGTCGTACCGTCGTGCACAAGGGTCGTGCCATCGTGCACAAGAATCGTACCGCCATGCACAAGGGTCGTACTGCCATGCACAAGATCATACCGCCGTATACAAGGATCGTACCGCCATGCACAGGGGTCGTACCGCCATGCACAGGGGTCGTATCGTCGTACTCACTGAGGAGTTAAAACCTTGAGTCACCACATCCCACAGAAAGGTCATGGTGATCCTCCTCCTCCCCCAGCGGCTGTAGCCCGAAGCGCTGCCTCAGTCTTCATTACTCAACAAACACCGTCAGGCAGGTCTTCCCTCCCTCACTCCCTCACTCCACGCGATCCACGACCGCTCACAGTACAGCAGCGAGATCAAACTCGGTGCCCTCACGGGAAGACAAAATGTTTATACGTACACAGTCTTCATTTGGTGTTACCGGACTTCGCTAAAGAGAGGTCACCTTCGTCGAGACTCCATTAACTAGGAGTACAGGCCTTATCGAAGTGGGTCTACACTTCCCTGCTACTGGAAGTAACGTAGCCTTGAGGTGAGGGAGACTTCAGAAAGGTCCCAGGTTATACCAGGACGCTTTCACAAGAGATTGGCCCTGAGGTAATCACATATAAACAACATAAATACATAGTTCTCTTAATCTGGAATCTGACTTCTGCGGATACCATCAAACCCATTGCAGGAGAACCTCAAGCAGAAAGGGGTTTTCCTTGGCTAAGCCAACAGTCAACCTTTCCTGTTTAACGGTAAAGCCTCTCCCGCCGTAACAAAAGAGACCCAGTGGACGGGTTTCCTGGGTCAAGCCAACAGTACAACTTGACAGTCACATCACCCGTTGAACATCAGCACAACTCCACAGTCACCTCTCCTGTTGAACAGCACCACTTCACACCCGAGCACAGTCAACCACCACTGGTTTAGCAGCAATAGGGTGGTTGATCTCTGGGATAGCTTGCCAGATGCAGTGGTTGGGGCTGGAGTCTTCAATCGTTTTCAGAATACGTTGGATAGGTATAGAAGCTCCGTGGGGTTGGGTAGGGTGGTGGCGGCGGTAGGAAGGACCCGGCCTAAGATGGGCCAGTAACTGTGCCTTTGGTCGAGTCCAGTATCGTATGTTCTTATGACACACACAACATCCCCCTCAGGTCTTTACCACACCGTCCCGATAAACAGTTAGCGAATAAAGCCACCCATAACTCAGTCACAGAGGCTCAGTCTCGCGATCTTTCCTGCGCTGGGAAAACCTCTTCAGCGCCACCCACACCGCCCACGGGATGGGTTGGAGAGAGGAACAGCCATCGCTCTTGGGGGCATAAAAAAAGAATCAAATGGCAGGAGACGAGCAGAGGATGGTCTCAGATCCCCAAGTGAGGGGCGAGTACCTACCTCCTCATGATCACTACACGAAACCCCGACTTTATTACAGAATCTAACTCCCAGTGGCTTGAATCTGGACAAACCAGGTCAACATGGTGTTGAATACTTTGCTGCTCGTGTCCAGGTGTGTGAGGGAGCAAATGAGATGGTGGTGGTGGTGGTGGTGGTGGTGGTTGGTGGTGGTTATTCGCCACCATCGCCATCATCAACACAATCTTCACCAACCAGCATCACTCTCCTCACTCGACACCACCTCCAACATTACCAATGTCGCTGCCCTCAACCCAGCATCTCTTCCTCTAACCACTATTTACACTGTACGGGGAGTGGGTTCTACACTCGTGGGGCCCCCATCACTTGAACATTCTCTGCTCCCATAAAAACGTCTTTGCTTCCTGTATGCTGGACACAGGTCACATTTCCATCAACCACTTCATCCCATTCGATCCACTACTCATACAATAAAAGTAGTTCTCGACGTCTTTCCCATCATGTGTCTTGCTTAATTTCATGCTATGTCCTCTGGTGGTCTTATCCCTGCATGTCTCGAAAATGTTTTCATTGCTTTCGTAGTTTAAAAACTAAGAGGTGGTGATCATGTCACTCCTTACTCTTCTCTCTTCCATGAACGACAAATCTAAGGCCTCTCATACTTCTGGTATCACCTCTGTTCCCCTCCTCTGGACCTTCTCATCTTGTTCTTTATGCTTCCTATATATGCGTGGACCAAACTTATGAAGCATGTGTTAGTTTTGGTCTACTGTAGAATGTGAAGAGGTTGGCGAACTGTGCCTGATTCCTATGCATGAATGATATTCGAATATCTACCAGCTGATAGAGTCTCCTTTATGAATGCTATTCGAATATCAACCAGCTGACAGACTGCCTCCTTTTCTATTCTCCAAGTGTGAGGCTCTGCCGACACACTGGGGACGATGTCTACTCCCAAATCCCCATCACGCAGAGAGTCCCGCGGCTTATTTCCGGCTTGATAACATTCACATATCGAAGCCTTCCTCACTAGGTCCCACATCCTCATTACCTAGCGTTTACCCGGGATGAATTCCATCAACCGTGTGCTACTTGGGCGATCTCATGGTGAGAAGAGAGAGAGAAAGAGAGAGTCACGGAGACGCAAGTTCTTGGAATGGATAAACAAAGGAAATTCTCTATACCTGCATGCCACTGGGTACACTAGGAGCAGAGGGGGCTGACACACCATCATTACTAAATATCTCGTACCTGGTCCCCCGTTAAACTAGCGGTTGGCAATTCGAACCACCGCACAACAAAGTCTCGTGTTCACTTACATGTGTCCTACAAAGGTCCACATGGCCGGGTAATGCATTAATATTGTACAGGTGGACAAACCCCCGTCACTACAAAAGTTGATCTCGGCCCATAAACTGTGTCCACACACACGGCCAGCTGGAGTCATGCTCAGACAGCTGGGCGACGGTCCCTGCTCTCCTGGAGATTCATTTTGTCTGCTGTGCTCTGCCTGACACTCTGGGGTGGGTGGACACGTGGTGGGTCAGTGATGGGTGTGGGGTGAGTGTGTAGGCGTGGGATGAGCGAGCGATACAGGCGTGGGGTGGAGCGAGTGGTGGTCGTGGGGGGCAGATTGAGGGTGTAATGGGCGTGGGATGAGCGTGTAGTAGGCATGGAGTGAGCATGTGGTGGGCGTAGGGATAGGGTGCAAAGGGCGTGGAATGAGCGTATGGTGCAGGTGGGGTTTAGCCTACGGTGGGCGCAGGGTAAGGATGTTGTGGGCGTGGGATGAACATGTGGTGGGTGCAGGGTGAACGAGTCGTGGGCGTGACGTGAGGGTCTGGTGGGGGTGGTGGGCGTTGAGAGCGACGGGTCAGTTGGGAGATGCGACCAGGATTCCTCAAGGCAAACAGCTTGACCCTCCACCTCCCACCCGACACCCAGGGTCTGTCTGCCTCCACCAGACCTTCCCTCCCGTTGCTCCGCGGAACATCGCTCACGTCTGTTTGTATAATGACCCACCATCGTCCACTGACTCGCTGTACAATGCTATGACACTGTCAACGGCCATGGCTCTGATCCTAACATGGTGTTAAGACACTATAACATTCCAACAACACTAACTGCTTTCTTTACAACGCTATTACATTGTTGGTGACCGTATATTTGATACTGTTATATTCAAAAGACTTATATAGTAATACATTTGGTGTGGTTGTATGCATAATGTTGAACTTACGAATAGTGTTCCTATAATGCTTCATTGTAAGGGACATATAACACTCAGCTCTACACATTATACATTAAATATAGAATCCATAAACAGTGTTTCTATCGAACAAAGACACTATGCACTGTCCTTGCTAGACAATAAATACACCCTCTAACTTCACAAGCCATACGAAGGCGATCTCTACACACTTGTTATAATCCGTACAAGTATCAACATACAACAAACAAAAATACCCCCCCCCCCACCCCACCCTCAAACAATAACATCACGACATACACACACAAGTTGCAACCCACAGCAGGCAGCTGATGCTATGCATGGTTCCCACCGCTCCCCTTCCATACCCTCTTCGAACATACAGGAGTTCTAAAGCAGAGATAAATATGTGGCATTGTCCACGTACTGACATTTGCTGCTCTGAGAGCGCGGCAGTGTACAAAAAAATGAAAATAAAAATAAAAAATGGAGCGCTCTCCGCCTACGGGAGCCTGATACGGCGTCAAGGTGGCAAAAGTGAGGGTAGTGATGGAGTGAGGCTGGAGATGGAGCGAGGGTGGTGATGGAGTGGCGAGGATGGTGGTGGCGCGAGGGTGGTGATGGGGTGGTAAGGGTAGTGATGGAGCGAGGGTGGTGATGGAGCGGTGAGGATGGTGGTGGAGCGAGGGTGGTGATGGAGTGGCAAGGATGGTGGTGGAGCGAGGGTGGTGATGGAGTGGTGAGGATGGTGGTGGCGCGAGGGTGGTGATGGAGTGGTGAGGATGGTGGTGGAGCGAGGGTGGTGATGGAGTGGTGAGGATGGTGGTGGAGCGAGGGTGGTGATGGGAGTGGCGAGGATGGTGGTGGCGCGAGGGTGGTGATGGAGCGGTGAGGATGGTGGTGGAGCGAGGGTGGTGATGGAGTGGTGAGGATGGTGGTGGAGCGAGGGTGGTGATGGAGTGGTGAGGATGGTGGTGGAGCGAGGGTGGTGATGGAGTGGCAAGGATGGTGGTGGAGCGAGGGTGGTGATGGAGTGGTGAGGATGGTGGTGGCGCGAGGGTGGTGATGGAGTGGTGAGGATGGTGGTGGAGCGAGGGTGGTGATGGAGTGGTGAGGATGGTGGTGGAGCGAGGGTGGTGATGGAGTGGCAAGGATGGTGGTGGAGCGAGGGTGGTGATGGAGTGGTGAGGATGGTGGTGGCGCGAGGGTGGTGATGGAGCGGTGAGGATGGTGGTGGAGCGAGGGTGGTGATGGAGTGGTGAGGATGGTGATGGAGCGAGGGTGGTGATGGAGTGGTGAGGACGGTGGTGGAGCGAGGGTGGTGATGGAGTGGTGAGGATGGTGGTGGCGCGAGGGTGGTGATGGAGTGGTGAGGATGGTGATGGAGCGAGGGTGGTGATGGAGTGGTGAGGATGGTGGTGGAGCGAGGGTGGTGATGGAGTGGCGAGGATGGTGGTGGAGCGAGGGTGGTGATGGAGTGGTGAGGATGGTGGTGGCGCGAGGGTGGTGATGGAGTGGTGAGGATGGTGGTGGCGCGAGGGTGGTGATGGAGTGGTGAGGATGGTGGTGGCGCGAGGGTGGTAATGGAGTGGTGAGGATGGTGGTGGAGCGAGGGTGGTGATGGAGTGGTGAGGATGGTGATGGAGCGAGGGTGGCGAAAGCATCACTGCCTTAAAACATCAAGACAACAATAGTAGCGGAGCCAGTTGTTTACAGACGACAGGCGACGGTCGTATAACTCAGGCTCTCCGCTAACCAGTTGCCGGTCACGTTTGCCTTGTCACACACACACACACACACACACACACACACAAACACAGTTACCACGAGACAAAACCCCCACACTGAGCAAAATCTCAACACCTAACTTAAAAACCGACCTTAGCTACTCCCTTCACCTCTAATAAGCTAACCTTAAGTGAACTCATTTAATCTAACCTCTACTGTCGTCAACTACCTTAACCTCAATCAAATTATACCAATCAAATCTAAGTTAATAATACCCTAGCAAGCTACCCTCCCCCCCCCCCCCCCCACCTGAGTCTAATTGGTAAGTTTATACATCGGTTTCACGTTTCGTGTCTTACATATTTACGAATATCAACGTTCCACCTTTTCTTGACTTGACGATAATGCTGAAATTAACAGCAATTACCATTCGTTAAGCATTCTCATTTATCATACCACGAATGATAAATTTCCATTCATTTCTACCCTAAATCGACCTACAAGTATCTGGAAGCACCAATTCTCTAGCCATCTTTTTTTTTTTATAAATAAGTTCTGTCATAAGTAACGAAACGATTCACGGGTAACAAGTTCTCTAGCTGTAAAAAACTCTGTATAGTTTTAACACCGCAAATGAGTCACCTGTTCGCCATCAGCATTCATCATACCTTCCCCAAGTGACTGCCTCACCACAGGACTCCCTCGGACAGAAAGAAGTAAGTCACGAACACAGAAGCCATGAAAATATTCCTTGATGTCCTCCCGTCTGTCTGGTCGTGGAGAATGTCCGATTTCTGGCGACCGTTAAAATTCCTGAAAGGTCCGACCAGTGTTACCAACTTCACTTTCACCATACGCGCCCAGGCAATCCCTCGCCACAGTTTCTTGTATACTTTACTCGTCCACTTCACCACCACACGCCAGGCAAAACTTGCCTGGTAATAATGCACTCGTGGCCATATATTTCATGTTCTTGGAACCAAGAGAAGAAACTAAATAAAAAAAAAAAAACTTTTCGGTTTGGAAGCAACAGCCATGGCGAGTGCACCATCTTAAACAAGATTTACTTAATGAGGGACATTAATCTGTCGGATAACCTTCACTTTGAACCCATTTCGCTTAAAAGTATAAGTCATTTATGACCTTAACAAAATCCAGTTGTTTATAACCATCAACTTACGATGTCGTGAAGCCAACTATGAAAATAAGAGGAAGTGGTTTTTTAAAAATGAGTCAGATAAGCAGCGGTACCAGACAAGACCGGCTTGGCAGTACTGGGAGCGAGTGTCCGTCCGTACGTCCGTGTGAATGAGGTACGAGTGCTGACCACCACTAATTTCCCGACCCTGCTCGCCCCTCTGGGTACGATGACTCGCCAACTTAAGAAACGAAGAATATTGGGTGCGACTTAACCTTTGGTTATCATTATTTAATCCCAAGGGGGGGGGGGGGGCCATGAGTCAGCAAGGATGATGAATTTATCATCCAGAGTATGAAGACTCATCATGTCGAGTACGATGACTTTACTCACAGCGAGCACGGTGATATACTGCGATGACTGTCTGCCCTGAGTATGATGACATGACACACTGAGCACGATAATCTTACACATAGTGTGCGATGATTTAACACAAACAGTACGATGACACAACACTTAGGAGAGTAGGACTGAACGCCTTAAGTACGATAATTTCACTCTTCTGATCCAGTAATTTGACAGCATGAGTATGATTATACCCCGTGCACGATGACTAATACGCCACGATTATACCCCGTACACGATGATTAATACACCACGATTATACCCCGTACACGATGATTAATACACCACGATTATACCCCGTACACGATGATTAATACACCACGATTATAGCTCGTACACGATGATTAATACACCACGATTATACCCCGTGCACGATGATTAATACACCACGATTATACCCCGTGCACGATGATTAATACACCACGATTATACCCCATACACGATGATTAATACACCACGATTATAGCTCGTACACGATGATTAATACACCACGATTATACCCCGTGCACGATGATTAATACACCACGATTATACCCCGTACACGATGATTAATACGCCACGATTATACCCCGTACACGATGATTAACACGCCACGATTATACCCCGTACACGATGATTAATACACCACGATTATACCCCGTACACGATGATTAATACACCACGATCATACCCCGTACACGATGATGAACACACCACGATTACAACCCGTACACGATGATCACTACACCACGATGACCTAATGCCCTAATCACAATGATTAAACCCCCTTAAGCACAATGATGCAACTCTACGAGCACAACCTGAGCACCATGACCTCAAGCCATAACTACCGAGTGAATAAAAAAAAAAAAATGATTTAACACCACGTCAATTACACCGCGAAGCCAACAACAACACAACTACCTAAGCACCTAATTACGACCCGGGTACGACGAGGGGGGCGGGGGGGGGGGCGGCATCATCATCATCATCATGAGAACGATCACTTAATCACCTGGGTCATTATGATGACAGAGCGTCCTCACAAACTGAACACCGTCGTAAACACAAGGGCCGGAGTACGCTTACATAACCCCTCCCTCACCTCACCTCACCTCACCCACCCAGAGTACGGCTACACAACGCCGTTGAGTGCATTATGATGTGATCATCTGAGGGACAAAGAGAACACACTGAGCACGGTGACTTAACACCCCAGGAGCGATGACGCACTGGAGACAAAGAGAACACACTGAGCACGGTGACTTAACACCCCGGGAGCGATGACGCACTGGATTCTATGGCGACGAATTAGCACCGTATGAGTGCACGGTGAGTGACCACCATCGTGAGTACTACCTGAATGAGTAGTCTCAGCAGCAAAGTAAATCCCCGGTGACCATGCCATAGCAACATCTCCACTACTCTACCCACTCTGCGTCCGTTTTATCAACCATTTTATCCAGTTGAATCTTATTGATACCTTGAGGGTAACGAACTGGGAGTTTTAAGCGAGTCTATACATTCTTAAATGATATGAGGTGAATACTAGCGATGAGTTTCCATAATTTGTGGTGGCCAGGAGTGGTGAAGGCACGGGGGTGGGGTGAGGGGAGGAGGGGAGGCTATGGGGGAGGAGGGTGGTCTCTCCTGGCACGGCCCCAGCATATACCAGGAAGACTGCTCACCCCCAATCACTGGTCGCAGCATACGCTCACACGCACGCACGCACACATAGGTGCACGCAATAGCCACACCCCACAAGCACACACACACACACACACACACACACACACACACAAACACACAACAACAACAACAACAACAACAAATGCAACCACCAGCATGCAAATACACACACTTGCGCCTGCAAACAATGAGATACATAGACAAGCTCTCTCGCTTTCAGCACAACTTCACAAGCGTACTTCCATCACAGCAATAAAGTTGGCAACAAAAAGTGTCCTCACGGTTGATGATAAAGTCAAACAACCGAGTAACAACCTCGTACTTGGCCTCACAATCTCACTCACACCGCCCATCATTTAACCTCTCGACCCGGCTCGTCAACCACCTGAGTCTCAAGCTCTCCCACTAATACCCCTCATACTACGCTCCTCCACTCATACCCTCATACTACGCTCCTCCACTCATACCCTCATACTACGCTCCTCCTCTCATACCCTCATACTACGCTCCTCCACTCATACCCTCTTACTACGCTCCTCCACTCATACCCCTCATACTACGCTCCTCCTCTCATACCCTCATACTACGCTCCTCCTCTCATACCCTCATACTACGCTCCTCCTCTCATACCCTCATACTACGCTCCTCCACTCATACCCTCATACTACGCTCCTCCACTCATACCCTCATACTACGCTCCTCCACTCATACCCTCATACTACGCTCCTCCACTCATACCCCTCATACTACGCTCCTCCTCTCATACCCTCATACTACGCTCCTCCACTCATACCCTCTTACTACGCTCCTCCACTCATACCCCTCATACTACGCTCCTCCTCTCATACCCTCATACTACGCTCCTCCACTCATGCCCTCATACTACGCTCCTCCACTCATACCCTCATACTACGCTCCTCCACTCATACCCCTCATACTACGCTCCTCAACTCATACCCTCATACTACGCTCCTCCTCTCATACCCTCATACTACGCTCCTCCTCTCATACCCTCATACTACGCTCCTCCACTCATACCCTCTTACTACGCTCCTCCACTCATACCCCTCATACTACGCTCCTCCACTCATACCCTCATACTACGCTCCTCCTCCACCTAACGATGCCTATAAGCCTCGCGCAAGGGTCGTTAACCACCTCACACTACTCGCTAACGCTCCCCATACTACGCTCTCCAACCAACTTACTATACCACACTGCCCCATACTACTTTCATACCACGCTCCTGATCTCTCGCACTGCCCTCTACCGTGCTTCCTCACCCCCCCCCCCCCCACACACACACAACCTTCCCTCACACCAATCCCAAAGTCGTTACATCAACTTACATAATTCCCCGGCCATAAAACTCAACTCCAACCAGAAGTTAATCTTATAATGAAGAGCGGTGTTGCCACGCATATCAAAGCAAGGAGCCACGCTCTACACAACGGTGTCCTGGATGTGTGTGTGTTTGTGTGTGTGTGTGTGTGTGTGTGTGTGTGTGTGTGTGTGTGTCACTGTCAAACACACATTAAACAACTCAACTCGAGGACATGATATCAACAATACATAATGAACTCCATAAACTAATCCAGAAAGAATAATAAAAACAGTATTTACCCGTCCCAGTGCCGTTAAGACGCCCACACTCGACACCGCTACATTGTGAAGGATACATTATGTAAAATGTATGCCATCATCACTACCTAACCCTTGCCAGGACATCAGACACACGCATTTTGGGTGCCAAAAGCGACCAAAATTCACTCGCGAGAAGATACCCTTTAACACTCCTTAAACGCAAACAGACACGCGGGATGCGATGGCAAAACAAGTTGAACTTGCGAGGTGCACACAGAGAGAGAGAGAGAGAGAGAGAGAGAGAGAGAGAGAGAGAGAGAGAGAGAGAGAGAGAGAGAGAGAGAGGACGGGGTGGGGGGGGGCGGCGTCAGGTATGGGTAAGGGTAGTTGGTAAAGAGCAAAGTCATCCCTGGCCTGGAGTTACAATTAACGGTTCCCGTAGCCATCATCATCATCATCATCATAATAACGGCGCCACTACAACACTCTCACTCCGTCTCTATAACCCCCACCACACACACACACACACACCCTCCCTCCCTCCTCCCTCTACTCGCCAACGCTGACACACATATTCACATTTCCCTCACCCCAAAAAAAAAAAAAAACCATTTCATCCGCAAAGCCCTATAGACCACTTACAACCCATACGCCAAGTGCGTCAATACAAAGCCCCATCTACCGTGCAATGCGAGAAATATAAAACAAAATATAATAGAAAAAGAATTGTCGTACGAAACAAAATAACAAAAATAATAAAAACCCCCGAGTGTAAAATGTAGCGTGTGGCAACTGTGGTGTGTGGCTGGGGGCAAGGTCGTTTGTGTGTCTGAGTAGAAATGTGTGATTTAAATTGATATCCGCTTACGGCTTCCGCAAAGTTGGCGGGCTTTTGTTTCTTTCTCGAGTTGTGCCCTCTCGTCACGCGCCATCTTGCATGTACCCCAACGTTCCTGGCCTTGTAGGTAACTGAAGGATAGCGTCTCCCTAGCACCAGCGACGTCCATTCCATAAACCGGGATTAACGCAATTACGTCAAAGACTCATGAATGAAACAGTTGAGTAAAACAAACTTATAAATAGAGGAACTCGTACCTCTGGCAGGCGTCTCGTACTTATCAACAATTTTCCAAGTTTAAAGTCAAATGATTACCTTCTTGCTGACACCATCTCCGTCTCCTGACACTCTCTAACTTCATTTACATCTGCCTTTCTGCGTGACGGATACTTTGTGAATAATAAAGCGATGTAGGCAACAGAGATACACAGGAAAAACAGTAATGGACACTAGAAGTAAAGTTGGGAACGCATATCGCTGAGAACACAATAATACAGGAACTGGTAACTCCCGTTGGGCTTCAAGTTCAAGGGCAAGAGAGAGAGAGAGAGTGAGAGAGTGAGAGAGGGAGAAAGAGAGTGAGTGAGAGATATAGAGAGTATTGCCTTTGAGAAATGACTGGCTTGGGACACACACACACTCACATACACACACACACACAGGGTACTACTCGCTGTGTTTTGGACGGGACTGGCGGAGGGGACGGAAACCCTAGGCGACCAGCAGGTGTAGGTGTGGGTGTTGAGGTGAGGATGGGGTGATGAGACGCTACCACACATTCCCGGGAATCTTCACCCCCTAGAGCACGACAATACGACCCTCGAGCACGACGGTGAGATCCTCGAACACGACGGTACGACCCTCAAGCTCGACGGTACGACCATCGAACACGACAGTACGAATATTCACCCCCTAGAGCACGACAGTACGACCCTCGAGTATAACGTTACGACCATCGAACACGACAGTACGACCATCAAGCAAGATGGTACGACCCTCTAGCACGACTGTACGACCCTTAGGTATGGTAGCCTGGCGTTTCGAGGGTTAAACGAAAGGCCAGGCCAACATACACCTTTAAGAATCCTACCGTGACGCTTAAAGGTCGTGCTCTAGGGGTCGTACCGTCGTGCTCTAGGGGTCGTACCGTCGTGCTCCAGGGGTCGCACCGTCGTGCTCAAAGGCTCAACACAAGTCAAAGTTTCTCTGAAACCCCGATCACTCCCTCATAAACGTAGATCATTATACTCACGACCTTCTCTCAAGACACAACAGATGTTGGCGCGCACACACACACACACACACACACACACACACACACACAGAGAGAGAGAGAGAGAGAGAGAGAGAGAGAGAGAGAGAGAGAGAGAGAGAGAGAGAGAGAGAGAGAGTTATATAACCCATAGAACTCGCTACCTCACTTGCTACCTCACTCACACTCATAAATATATATATATATATATATATATATATATATATATATATATATATATATATATATATATATATATATATATATATATATATATGAGATCAGCCAGAATGTAGCACAGGTTTATATACGATCGACAGACTGTTTAGTCCATTGCTGACGAGGAAGAGTTGGATGAAGAAGAGGAGGAGGAGGAGGAGGAAGAAGAAGAAGAAGCCCCCCCCCCCCCCCAAACACTCCTCAGTCGGCGAGGAAGAAATGGTGAATGAACAATTGGTAGTCGGCAACTGTGCGGGAGCTAACTTTTTACAGGGTGGCAACCTGTTGATTCGGGCCCAGAGCCTTTTTATTCTCTCTCCATTCCACTTCCTACCACCTTTTTGTGCGGAGGTTTCTCTCTCTCTCTCTCTCTCTCTCTCTCTCTCTCTCTCTCTCTCTCTCTCTCTCTCTCTCTCTCAGCGTGGCGCGCTCAGCTAGCTTGGGGGGTTAAGGGAGGGGGGAGGAGGAGGATAGATATGGGTGGTCATCGGCCGGACATAACAGGAGTTAGCTGGACCGCTTGTGTTTCGTGGATGGAGAAGACGCGTAACCATATGGGGAAAATCGGCTACGTGTTAAATAACAAACGTGAGGGATTAATGGATATTTGGAGAATATCCGAACTTGAAGATTCAGAGACCACATGGATATATACATAGATATCGGACAGGACTCGTGGGTGTAAAAAGGGACACGGGCATGGGATACGCACGGATATAGAAAACGACAGCGAAGTCATGGGATAGGTGAATATAAAGGGATATGCAGATTGCGCGGGAGAGGACGTGCGGGGTTTCGAGGAAAGGACAGGTAAAGCGACTCCGTGCATGTGTGGTGCCCTGGGAGATAAGGGAACCGACTGAGCATAAGATATACAGAAGACACTCTGGACAATGTGGATGTGAGGAAGAGGACGTGTGGATACTGGAACGAGAGGTAATCGAAGATGACATTAAAGAGGAGCTGGAAACACATATGGACGAGCAGAAAGGATGTGTGGGGAGGTGGAAGGGAATAGAGGAAGGTCCCTGGGGGGGAGGAGACATGGGGATTACGGGGGGACGATACGTGAACAGGACATGAGTTTACGACCTCGTTGCTATGATGGGACAAATGATGAGGGAGAATTTACTGATATTCCCCTCCAGGTTCGTGAGTTTACTGGCCGAGCCGCTGCTCAACGCACAACCTTCCCCTACCTCATACAACCTCCCCTGCCTTTTGCACCTTCCCCTGTCTTATATAACCTCCCCTGCCTCTTGCACCTTCCCCTACCTCATACAGTTTCCCCCGGCCTCTTGCACCTTCCCCTGCCTCATACAGCCTCCCCTGCCTCTGGCACCTTCCCCTGCCTCAGACAGCAACAGCCATACAGCGGCATACATACCCAGACAGGAGGACTCCATGGTATAAACAATGTGGGGAAGACTCACCAGTGGGCAGAGGTAAACACTAACGCAGGACCTTCAGCAGTGGATGTGTGACGGGCACAGGTGACTCCCTCACCACCACTGCCAACAACCTCCTCCCTCCCCACCCCCGAGCAGACTTTACTGATAACACCAACTCACAACTTTACCACTGCCAACGTATACTCCAAACTTCACCACTGCCAATACCTACAACTGCACTCCCCTTAATTATCACCAAGACCACTCCGCCTCACCCATAACCTATCGACTTAAGAACTATAACCATCACCACAATTCGCCACAGCTTGTCCAACAACAACACTAGCACCACACTTCTTCAACTGACCAACGAGACGTGCATCAACGCCACACACACACACACACACACACACACACACAAACACACCACAACACACACATCAACAACCACACACCACCCATTTGCACTATCCATCACCGCCAACCAGCACCTCTTCTCGATCTATGCGAATGACTTGCTTGAAGGATTTGGCTCCGACCTGAACATGTTAGCGGATGATGCCGAAGTCATGAGGGAGGTAAAGAGCAAGGAGGATTGCATGGACCTACACAAGGGGACCAGGACAATATCCAAAGTTGGCCTGAGACACAGGGTTGATAAAATTCACGTAAATGCCACGTAATGAGGACGGGAGACGTGAAAGAAGGCCTCGATGTGAATATTATCTAGCGGAAGATAAACTGCAGGAATGTGTGTGTGTGTGTGTGTGTGTGTGTGTGTGTGTGTGTGTGTGTGTGTGTGTGTGTGTGTGTGTGAGGGAGGGGGGGGGGGACTTGGCAGTTAACACTGTCTCTACCCTGTCGCCAGAATCCCACACTGGAAAAACAATACAGGAGACAAACTGTCTGCTGGCAGAACAGCAGACATGTATATGGATAAAGATGCGTTCAACAAGCTGTTCTTACCCTTCATAAGGCCAAGACTAGAATGCTTCACAATTTCGGTCCCCTCACTTTAAAGAAGCGCAAAGAGCTAATAGAGGAGGTCCAGAGGAGGTCAACAAAGATGGTAAGAGAAATGAAGAGATAAGTTACAGGGATAAATCGCTGGCCTTACATCTTTCCACCATGGAAGAGAGAAGAGTAATGAATGACCCAAAACAGCAGACGAAGGGTGACCTAATCACACACAGTCTTCCACTTTTTAAATCAGTTTGACAACGTCAACTATGAAGTTACGAGCATATAACAACCAGAGACGATGGCGTGAGATGAAGCAGAAAAACGTGTTAGAAAATATGCACAGAAATATCATTGCAGTATACGAGTCGTGGGTGAATGGAGTACACCAGGTGGTGAAACTGTACATGTGAACCGATCACATAAGTTTGATAAGTCATATGACAGTAGATATTGTACACGAGAGATAGGGACCACACGTGCGGAGAACTCCCTCCCTCCACACTACAAATAAGTAATTAAGTATAAGCAATCACTTCCACCAATACCACCACACACCAGCACATGCAACACTAACACCACACACTACTAGTAACACCTTCGCCCTACTAAACACTACCAACACACGTTACTGCTGCATCACATCAACCCCTACAGTATCATTTACAGTAAATATACAAACTGACCAACTCTATCCAGGTTATGGTGAAAGGTCGATGGGTACACCTGTCAACAGCCCCATTACACACTACCCGTCTATACTCCTCGTTATACCACATCACCCGTCTACACCCGTCCACAGCCCAAGTTCTAGACCACCCGTCCTAAGCCCACCTACCCGTGATAACGCAGCTTATCCTAAAGCCATATGTAAAAGTTCCTTAAGGACCGACCGACTGCTGTTATACATGCGTGCCCGTACACCTGCTGTCGTACAGGCGTGCCCGCACACCTGCTGCCGTTCAGGCGTTCATATACACCTGAATACTAGAACAAACCAAAGACCTGGCAGGCTCTGCTTTCCATTTGATCACTCACAGCGAACGGTAAGTCTAGAGGAGTAAGCATTTCAGTGTGACGACGAGGGCGTGGGCGTGGCGTGTCTCCGCCAGTGCCAGCAGCCGCCGCCCACGCCCGCGGACACCGGGGCATCCGCCAAATCGATTGATTGATTTCGTGATCCCCGCCTGTGATTGACCGCCGAGGCCCCAGGACCTGCCTCCCTCACCCTTCATTATCTGAGCCAGCCACACACACCCTCCCCACCATACTCAGACACACCCTCCCGTGCTGCCACGCTCCCACTACCCCTCTCTCTCTCTCCCCTCGCCACCACTCTCCGCCTCATCTCCCCACTTCCTTGGAACTTGTCTTCGCCGCCTCCGCTCCCTCCCGGTCTTCCTCCACTCCCCCTATCATTCCGGACTTCGTTCCTAATTTTCTCTGGATCTAAAACCCGCTGGGGTTGTGCAGACTCGGGTGGCTGTCTGTGAGGACGCCAGCTGTGGGCCCGTAGGGCGCTGGTGAGGTTCACAGGGCCCAGGCCAGGGTCGCAGGGTTCAGCTGGGGTTCTCAGGAACAATGTGAGGTGGTGAGGTGCGAGGGGAGCGGTGGGCCGCAGGAGGAGGCAGTGGCAGTCCGGGTAGCACCCTGCAGGGTAAGCTGATGCCAGCGTCAGTGGCAACGAACGGCGGAGTCTCGACGCCACTCGCGAGTTCCCGTCCTCCTCGTTCGTCCGGCTCCCATCCAACTCCCCCCCCCCCCCCCCCCCCCCCCCCCCCGCCCCAACCCCTCTCGTCACTCCAGCCACCTACTGCCAACCCAGCCTCACCCACAATACTCCGCCACACTCAGGAAGGTACGAGTGATGACGTAAACAGGAGGAAAGTAAGCGATTTAGGGTTCATTTTTTTTTTTTTTTTTGTGGCCATGTGTGCAATACTGGGAGGGTGTGCAGTACCCGTATGCCTCAGCTCTTGAAACATTCTCCTGCAAGATGAATTTTTTTTTAAACTTATTTTCTCTACATTCATCGTATCATTTTGTCCTCCGTTATTCCACGTATTCTCATCTTCGTGGCTACGGAAGCATTTCTCCCCGTCTCCTGTACGTTGTTTATTAGCTCCCTGCCTGCCGTCCTGGCGTGATGAGGGGAGGGGGGGTGAGGATGGTTCCCTCGAGGGAGCGGTGCCTGGGTAGTGATAAGGGGGATGTGGTGGAGGAGTATCACCACGCCTGATAGTGTGGTGGTGGTGGTGCGCCCTATAGGGTGATAGTGTGGGGATGGCAGCGCACCCCTACCATGATGGCGCGGTGGCGATGGACACGCCTATCAGTTTTTGTTGGCGATGTATCAAGCGTGATGGAGGATGGCGTATCCTTCGACGTTACGTGCTGGTGGTGTGGCGAGGCCTCGCCCACCCAGCCCCAACACCCCCAGCGAGTAAGCACCGTGTTGGTCCTGCGGTAGATAAACAGAGGGAGGGGCGGCCATGCCTAACCTGAGGACCTGCTCCTCCCTGGTCCAGTGTCATGACACAGGTCACAGGCGAGTGTCACCCATTGTTCCACCCACTAGTGCCATCTCCCTCGTCTCACTCACCACTGTCACCCCATAAAACCCCACCCACCAGTATCACCCCTGCTACACCACCACACAAACCATCAAACTCAAATATTTTCCAGAAATGGCGGTACTTTAGTAGCAGGCAGACGAGATGAGGGAGACGTGTGAAGCATTAGTTCGGCTGTGGCCAAGCAACGTGGCTCGGGTGCCAGCAACTACAGGCTGGGCCATCACCACCTCCAAGTCAACCACCGCCATCTGCACCACGGTTTGATGTGCACGTGAGTATCTATGTCCTGAGGAAGGGTTCGCGAGGGTGCGGGCAGCCGAAGGCAGGGCGGGAGGGCAGCGGAGGGCTGGGTAGCGATGAGCCAGCGGTGGGCAGGGAGCTCCGGCCAGAGAGAAAGTCCCCAGGTGTATTACTCCGCCGCGCCAGCAATATCTGTGGTGTGGTGATCAGCAAGGGAGCACACCAGGCCAGCCTGTGGGAAAGAGTGTCGAGCTGGTCGAGTGGAGGGCCACGGGAGAGGGGCAAGGGTATGTAGCAGGCTAAAGTGAAGGGTACCCTGGGAGGTGAAGTGGTGTGGAGCAGGGCAGGTGGAGGGGCAAGGGTGTGCGGCAGGCCAAGTTGCGGGGAGGGTCGAGCGGGCAAGCGGGCGGGCAGGCAGCAGGTGGGCCAAGAGATAAGTGGACACATCAGACGTCTCACCTCACATGTTTACTCGGACCTCGGGTTTCACGGCGAGAGGGCCAAGTGACGCCGCCTGCAGGTGCGGCAGCGCTACAGCGCCAGGCACGTGTGACATGTCCTCCCAGGAATAAGTCCAGGACACACACACACACACACACACACACACACACACACACACACACACACACATACACACTTGGACCAGACAGTAGATTCAAGAAGCGTTCAGATGCGTTCACCATGGCCTCCCTAGGTCAGATCGGGGTGGGTCTGATGGCTCGCATGAGTGCCACAGCTGAGGACTGGTAGAGGGGACGAGATGGAGCAGGGGTGAGGGTGGGCAGGAGGGACCAGGTAGGGCAGGGGTGAGGGTGGGCAGAAGGGACCAGGTGGGGTAGGGCTGAGGGTGGGCAGAGGCAGAGCTAACAAAGTGAGAGACGTGAGGTGGGGTAGGGCTCGCGAGGCGGGACTGAGGGCTAACAAGGCGAGGGAGACGTGAGGCGGGGCTGGGCAGAGAGGGGTGGCGGAGAGAGAGAGAGAGAGAGAGAGAGAGAGAGAGAGAGAGAGAGAGAGAGAGAGAGAGAGAGAGAGAGAGAGAGAGGAAGTGGTAGCGTCGCCAGAACAAGTTGAGAGGAGCGGGAGAAAGCGGGCACATGTCACGCTGTGTTAGTGCCTGGCTGCCCAGCCCACACCACCACCACCACCTCCACCACACAGCTGTGCGAGAGGCAACTACACCAGCAGCAGCAGGCGGCTGCTGGGGCCTGGCTGGTGTGAAGCAGCATAGGAGGGAAGACAGCAGTTGAGCCACAAGCTAGACGGTGATGCAGGATGTGCAGGTAATGTGACAAGCGGAGACTGGCTGGAGACGGTACACCGAGGCTATGAGTGGACACTGGGTGGAAGTTGTGGGCAGAGGCTCAGTGGACACTGTGGGTGGAAGTTTTGGGCAGAGGCTCAGTGGACACTTTGGGTGGAAGTTGTGGGCAGAGGCTCAGTGGACACTGGGTGGGTGGAGGCTGTGGGCGAAGGTTGTGGGATGGGAACTGTGGGGGGAGGATGTTAGTTCGAGACGGTAATAATCATAATCATAATAATAATAATAATAATAATAATAATAATAATAATAATAATAATAATAATACGTTTGACGGTTTACTAAACAATCTACATCTGAAGCCCGAGGCTGAACAAATGCAGAGAAAAATAAGAACTACAAAGGCGCTATGGCTAACCGTGCGTCAGTCTTCACACAGACGGTATAGATCATAACCATACGTTCACAATGGTTGGGCTGTTTCTGCAGCCGTGTGTACGCGCTCAGATGGGCTCAATCTTTCTATGGTTCAGAACTACAAACAAGGGACGAGGGATCTCTGGCGGCAAAGGATGGTGGCGGGGTGATGTGGTAACTTCTTCCCGATGACGGCCGGGTGATGGATTGGAAAAATTTGGAAGGACCAGTGTGCTGACCGCCTCTTGATGGGTAGTGTAAGAGGGAACGAGGACAATACTGAACACTCTTTTCAGCACCTTTCCTAGTGATCGCTGTTGTGGGGTGGAGAGGGAGTAGGCCCAAACGGGGGAGGCATTGGCGAGTCTGGGAAGAATGAAAGTTGTGGAGCTGTTCTCGAGTCCAGGCGCAAGGAACCCAACCATTCTACGTCGACGAAGAAGAATGTAGAGACGATAGCTGGAGGATAATACGATGGTGTTCTTCCCACCTTCTAATATCGTCCAGTGTGACACCGAGAAGCTTGGTGGCCTGAACAACCTGGGGGGGGGGGGGGGGGGGGGCAGTGAGACAGAGGGTGTGGGACATGATGCGAGGCGGGACTGATAGGCATGACTACGGTCTCGGTGTGGTTGATGGCGAGGAGGAGGAGGCTGGCGGCGGTCCAGCTCAGGAGGCTGTTAAGGGCGTTCTGGAGGGGGCGATGCAGTCGTGAGAGCTGTTGTCAACCCCGACGCTAATGGTAGCGTCGTCATGGTGTTACGGGCGGGGGATGGTGGCTGGGGGCTGGCTTGGCGAGGGTGGTAGGTGGAGACACCATTGTGAGGCGGAGACGACAGCGGGAGCCTGCCTCACGTCCACCCAGGAGGACAACACAGCTCGGTAGTGTCTCCTGCACTAACTAATCCCTTGTCAAGCATAACTCCAGCCTTCCTCGTTAATAAGGGTCTCCTCGGGGGTAATTAGCGAGAGTTAGGGCCTAGGAGGAGGGGGAGGTTATAATGGGGGTGATGAATTACGAGGGTCGGGTCGAGTAGTTAGCGGCGTTGGCGGCGGGAGCGAACAACGCCGCCCGGGAACAATGGCCAGTCATGACCTCCAGACACCCACCCTACCCCGTGTGGACCACACCCCCGGCAGGAGGCGGCTGACCCGGCCACACCCTTGGCAGTAGGTGGGACTCACCCGGCCACACCCCCGGCAAGAGGCGGCTGACCAGACCACACCGCTGGGGGGAGGTGGGACTCACTCGGCCACACCCCCGGCAAGAGGCGGCTGACCCGACCACACCGCTGGGGGGAGGTGGGACTCACTCGGCCACACCCCCGGCAAGAGGCGGCTGACCCGACCACAACCCCAGTGGGAAGCGTCTGACCCTGCGACAACCACGGACAGGAATCGAAGATGACCGAGCCACACCTCCGGCAGGAGGCTCCACTGACCCGACCACATTCCGACAGGAGGCGGGACTTATCCGATGACACCCACAGGAGGTTGCTGTCTCGGCCAAACCCCCGGCTAGAGGCGAGTGACCTGACCATATCCCCGGCTAGAGGTGGGAGTGACCTGACCATATCCCCAACATGATAAAGCAGACTAGGCCACACCCAGGCAAAAAGGCAGCTGACCAGGCCACACCCACCGTCAGGATGAGTATGACCCGGCCACACCCCAACAGGAGACGGCTGACCCCGGCCACATCTCCTGCAGGATGAACTTGACCCAGCCACATCACCAGCAGGAAGCGGGGTTGACCTAGCCCATCCCAGGCAGGAAGCGGGGTCGACCCAGCTACATCCCCGGCAGGAGGCGGGGCGGATCCAGCTGCACCCACGGCAGGTGCGTCACCACACCAGCAGAAGGTGCGGTTCATCCGGAGCAACCTTGAGGAGGGAGGCTGTGATGACGGACCCTTGTCACCCACCCCGGACATGGTACCTCACCTCCCACACCTGCAGGTCCAACCACGCCACCTAATGCAACACTATTATCTCACGCAATGCACACTGCGCACACCTACATCAAAACCGTATTTGAGGAAGACCCTTACATTACGGTAGTCATCTCTCTCTCTCTCTCTCTCTCTCTCTCTCTCTCTCTCTCTCTCTCTCTCTCTCTCTCTCTGTATGACAAACATGACATGGAGAAGCGTCGACCACGAGTGAACTGCTTTTATCAAGCTTTCCGTAACGCCGGGGTACAGACGCGCTGCCGAGCACCGAGACGGCCGATAAGGCGAGTCTCATCGCTGGCGAGTTATCTTATGGACGGAGTTACCTGCCCGGGTACTGGCCACCAGCCTGGTCACCGTAGCTATCCCGGCACAAATCATGATCCCATCCCACCTCCCACGCCACCACGGCCCTGGACCACACGTCTACAACCCCCTGCTCCAGGTAGCGATATGGGCAACTGAAAGCATAGAGCGTACTGAGCAAGCAGACTCCCTCCTTTCCTGCGTTGGCAGTAGCTCGTGACATCACTTAGCCACCGTCTGCCAGTGACTCCCCAACCTTGACATCGCCTCTCTCCCAGCCCTAACACCCTACGAGTCGGTTCGTGATATCACCAGACGGCGACAATGAACTGAGGTAGCGCACTACACAAGATCGCGTACTAAATAAAACTGTGCGAGGACTTCCTCCCTGAGTGAGTTCAAACCTCTCTGCTCCGTCACCAGTGCTTTCCTTCCATCGGTAAAAACGCACCGGTGTCCATAAGACATTACGAGTCTCCTTAATACCAAAGCCAACAATCCCCACAACGTCTCGTTTATTTACGACCCACTGCCATCAACTCGATCCCCCACCACCCACTTGCTTACTCTATGGCAAGGCAGGCACCCAACTGAAATCAAACAGACGCATTGCACAATCCATAGACCCTCAACACTTTGGTAACACGAAGACTTCCTGCACCGCCCACTGATTCCTGCTTCCTCGAGTTTTTCTATCGCAACCTCGAGAGAGACGCACGGCCTCTCCTGCCCTAACCTTTTAGTCACTACAAGGTTTTCGACCAAATAAGCCACAGAAAGACCAAGAAATCAAGACCAAAACGATGGTCTTTGCAGAGACCTCGTACCATGCCTTACAGACCTCCTCAGTGAACGTGGTCAGGCTGTAAGCTTCCAAGGGACCAACTCAAATCGTCCAAGTCCCTCACCCGTGTCATCCCGCAGGCCACGGGAAAACGAGTGAACCTTGAGCTTCCTAATCCTTATTACACATGGTGGCCTAAATAGATGCACCTGTTCGATGAAAGTACTTTGGAGGTGTCTAACTTCTTCTGTAATGGTAAGTAATCAGAGAAGGGTACTGAAACACTTGTGATAATACAGTGCTTTATTGGGTAACAAGTGCCAGGGTAAGGTAAGAAGAGAAGGCGAGATGATGTACGCAAGTGTGGCAGGAGTCCCGCGGCGCTGGTGTGGCAGGAGCTCCCAATGAGAGCTCTGTCGGTGCCTGGGTTTTCGTGGTGGTGCAGGTACCAGACGGAGGGCACGCCGAGACCCCTAGCTCGTGCAGCAGAAGAGGAGGAGCAGTTACCATGGTACAGTAGCTTTACTGCCTGTGCGGCAGATGTGGGAGGCGGTTAAGGATGAGGTTCCGTCGTCTGCAGAGTACCGCACGCGGCGGCTGCCGGGTTTGTGATGCAAGGGATGAGGCGTAGCAGAGATCACGGTGGAACTGCAGTACAAGACGGAGCTAACGACGTCTCATGGGGCCCTTGTTGGCAAGGAATGCACCTCGAGGCTGCGGCACCTGACAATGGAGATTCCCCCACAGGCTCCAATGTGGAGAAAGATGAGCCTCGGTCACACGGCAGACGTTTCCAGACGAAAGGCGTGCCTTCGGGTGCAAGAGCCAGTGGGACGACTTGACTGATCCAGGTGGCTGCCGCATGGGTTTTCCAGAGGCAGGTAGTAGAGTGGGCGCAGCCGTCAAGTCGTAAGGTGGGCCACGGGGGAATCACAGGCCTCCCGTAGGGAACAGTCAGTGTCGGCTAAGCTTCCTCCCGCTGGTGAGGCCTACGTTACAAGATGGCTCACGAGGTCCTGCATACAGTTTCATAACATGGGAGCGCGTGACTACAAAATCCAACACTCGAGAACCGTAGCGTAGCTGAGAGGAGGCAGCCAGCGGCGACGCTACTGTATGCCGACAACTCCAAATGTCTGTCGGCAGCACCGACACACACAACTTTTCCCGACGACGACAACGTCCTCCGGAACAACCATAACAACCTGCAGGACTGGACCGCCACCGACCACGTCACCATGACGTCACCATGACGGTCACCATGGACGTAATCATGACCCTAGTCATGCATGTCAGCCTTGCTCCCTACCCTGTCTCAAACCCCACACCCCCCCATGCTGTCATACTAACCTCTCTCTCTCAAAGACTGTTGACTCTACTTGGAGTCACTGGAACATAATCTACTATAGGTGAAGTGAGTCAACAACATCCATCAAATGCTCCAGCTACCTACCGTCTCCACTTTCTCTACAGACGAAACAAGACTGTTGGACTCCCTGCACCAGCACTCAAGAATACCTAAATACACATACACCACGTACTCACGTATGCCTCCTTCGCACAGTAGTCTTCCTCCTTATCCAGCACAAAAAGGGGCTACTAGAAAAAAGTGTTGAAAACGGCATACACGATCATTCGCGGTTACATCTCCACTACCTATCGAGAGGCGCTCAACACAAAGGCCTTCCCAACTCTCTCTAACCATGACAGCGACCTCATTTGACAATTCGGGAGGAGGGGAGACGAACAGCACCATTCCCGCTACAGTCAGCGCCTGCCACCAGCGATCTCTCGTCCCAGAATTGCAGTTCGGCACTACAACCACACGACAACTCTATCCGAGCTCCCGCGGACCACCGAAAGACCAGCCACCATCCATCCCATCCATTGCGAACATCATCAATAATCACCAACCCAGCGTTTGCGTCCACGCTTACTTCAACAACCCGTTTCTGTTCCAGCCCTAACTGTCCGTCTCATGTGTAGCTTCAGCCTCAGTTTGCATCAACATAACTAACTTTCTTCTCCTTCGTCTTTTTTTTTTTTTTGTTCCTGTTATGATCATCAGCATCATGATATCATCACAAGGACATCGGGACCGAGAAAACACGTTTCACTCTGTGTGAGGCCGCCATGATGACGCAACGATGAACACCACACGGTTATCAATAACGTTCAAGCTTCCAGCACAAGAGCAGCAGCCAGGGACACGAGGGATCAGAGAGGAGTGGGGGAGGACAGCTGCTGGCGAGGGATGATACTACAGCAGCAGCAGCAGCAGCAGACGTCCCAGATGAGTCAGGTTAAGAAACTTCAAAGCTTGGGGGGACCCGGGGGGATCAGTGGAGACAGCTGCCTCTTGGGGATCCTTCCCCAGAGGGTCAGAGGGAAGGGCTATCGGTACACGATCCGTCAGCAGGAGGAGGAGGAAGAAGCCCTTACTTGTCAGGTCAGAGGGTTCTCCGACCCACTACGCCAGGACACCTTCACTGATCCCTCAAGAAAGGGTCCTCTTTTGACGCATGCATCCTCCTCCTCCAGCCTCGGACCACCTTACTACCCTCACCCGATGTATCCTACACCCCTATCACCACCAGCTGTGAATCCCACACCCCACCACCAGCTGTTGTAGAACACCCCCCACCACCAGCAGTTGTAGAACACCCCCACCACCACCTGTTGTACCTAACACCCCCATCCTCAACAACTGCACCTCACCATCACCTGATGTACCCAAAGCCCCGTGCAGCAGTACATCATGCGGGTGAACATCGTCTTCGGGTGGGCAGGTGCGGGCGGGCTGGAGAGCTGCGGGTGCGGCCGAGAGCGGCGAAAGATATGATACGGTATCGGGTGCGGTCAGATAGCCATCGGGGGGTAAGGAAGGGGGAGGGGGTGGCTGGCTGGCTGTCCAGGCTCCCCCCCCCCCCCCACTACCTTGGGCGGGGTGTGTCGGGGCGGGGAGGTGGCGCATCCCCGAGCCTGGCCTTGATGACACTCCCCGCCGCCCCTAACGACACGTAACGTAACGCAGCCGGCGGTACACACGACGCCACCCCAGGTCGATCACCACCACCACCACCACGGCCAGACGTGACGGGAGCCGCCGACTGCCGCCAAGATGGGCTTACAAACGAGAGTGGTGGTGGTGGCGGAGCAGCAGGAGCATAGCAGGAGGAAGACCGCGAGGAGTGGAGGCGGCGGCGGCAGCCAGGGGGTACGGGGGGGCCCAGCCTGGGGGTGGTCACGTGCCGCCCTGCGCCCCGCTACCACCGTCGCCACCGCTACCGTAACACACATTCCCCCCCGCCGCCGCCGTACACTTCTAGGGTTACGCCGTACGAGTCCCCCCCCCCCCTTACGTTACACCCGCTACACCCAGTGATCACATCGACAACGCCATCTCCAACCCAGGTCCATTCATACGGCGATGAATGTGGGAAATATGTTTATAAATAAATACATCTGTCTGTCTGTATGTGTGTGTGTGTGTGTGTGTGTGTGTGTGTGTGTGTGTGTGTGTGTGTGTGTGTGTGTGTGTGTACGTGGGTTCGTGTGTAATGCAAACGTCTCCATCCACAGATATGTAAGTTCACAGCTGAGACATTAATAAAGCTGCACCGCACTAGCACATCGGCAGCAGCACCACAGCGGCAGCAACAGCACACAATCGCCACCACAGCAGCAGGACGTGACCACAGCAGCAGCAGACACGCACGGCAGACGAAGCACACAAGCACTGTGGCGACAGCTCAACCACAGCTATCACACATGCACGGCAGATTCAGCACACAAGCACAGCCGCAGCACATCCACAGGCACGGCAGCGGCAGCACCTCGAAGCACTTGATTTAGTGCAGCATCACCCAAGTGGCGAAGCAGCAGCTGGTGCAGCAGCCAAGCACATGAGCCGTGGCGGCCGCTATTACAGCAGCTGGCCGGGGCGCGGGCGAGCAGCCTCGCCATCCAAAATGCGTAATTAACTCAGGGTAGCCGAAGAATTCCTCCCTCCTCCTCCTCCTCCTCCTCCTCTTCTTGCTCCTTTTCCTCGGGGCTTCCCTGCCTATCGACCGCCGACCAACTGTGCATACAGTGCTGCCTGTTACCACGGCCCCTCAGCTGACCCCCGGGCCCGCCAGATGGGTCAGGACGACCACGGCCACGCAACTCCTACTTGATGACACCGGTGTCGCCGGCACGAACACCACCACCTCACACCACCACACCTCCACATCCTACACCATACTCATCCTTCTCACCACGAGCGAACACCCTCCCATCACAACACCATCACCACCACCAAACACGAAAGGACGTCGCACCATCACCACCATAAACCATCACCACACCAGATCACCATCACCACACCAGATCACCATCACCACCATATCCATCACCACACCACCACAGATCGTCATTACTCTTCACCATCAGAACCCGACGCCAGCCCAGCCGCCGCGCCGCTCCAAGAAAGCCAACCCCCAGGAGGCCTACCCACCCGCCACCACCACCACCACCATCCCCCGCCAGCCTGACCACCAACCCCTCTCCCCTCCACGCCTGGTCCCCGCCAACGGCCCTTCAAAGGCTGCAAGGAACCCATACGGAGGCCAAGCGTGAGGGGCCACACTGCAGGGCAGAGCCAAAATACGACAAAGGTCCTCCCTAAGGCGTAAGGCCATGGCTCGTCAACAGGTTAGGGTAGGGCCACGTCCACGTTAACAGTGGCGGAGGACGCCATCATCAAAAGTAGCAACCAGAGCAACCAGAGGCAAGATACTGTAAGGTAGGGTACTGTACGGTAGGGCTAGTTTAAAATAGGATGCTGTAAGGTTAAGATCACATTCGGGCAAGGTACGGTAAGGTAAGGCTACGTTCGGGCAAGGCACGGTAAGGTAAGGCTACAAAAGCATGGAACTGTAAGGCAGGAACCCAATGAGACTGAGTGCTGTAGCGTTCACTAAGAGTACACCATTATTAAGGCAAGGTGAAACAGGGTAGGACCACATCAAGGCACAGTGATGTAGGGTAGGACCACATCAAGGCACAGTGGTGTTGGGTAAGCCCACTCAAGGCAGGGTAATGTGGGGTAGGGCCACATAAAAGCAGGGTACCGTGGGAAACAAGGCAAGACCACAGTTAGGAAGGGTACTGTTAGCCGAGGCCATGTTAAGGCAGAGTGCTGCAGGGTTGGGCCATATTAGGGCATGTTACTGTTGGGTACGGTCCTACTTTCCTACTTAAGGTACTGTAAGGTCACATTAAGGCAGGGCACAGCAAGCCAGATTAAGGCAGGTTAATGAAAAGTAGGGTCATATCAAGTGAGGATGCTGCAGGAGAAGGACAGATTAACGCAGGTTAATGTACGTTAGAGCGACATTAAGGCAGTGTGCTGCACGTTAGGGAGACATTAGGGCAGTGTGCTGCAGAGTAGGGTGACAAGGCAGGGGGCTGGTGCAGGGTAGGGTGACGTTGAGGCAGGGGCTGGTGCAGGGTAGGGTGACGTTGAGGCAGGGGGCTGGTGCAGGGTACAAAAGCACGGTTCCCTAAGTGAAAAACAAACCAGGTCTTGGGGAAGACGACAAAATCGATGACCTGTCCTCCTAATTTCCCCGCGCTAAGTTACCTTCCCTTTCGTTCACCTGTACCCACCCAGCACCACCACCTCTTGCACTCCTCTTTACTCTCATATTTACGTAAACGAGGCATATCTCTGCCGAGAATGATTGGGTCTTTTATGAAATATGGCGGTTATCTCAGAGCCGTAGACGACCATCGAAGCGGAGAGGGGAAACGTGTAAAAGCGGCGGCGGTGGAAGGGAGTGTACAGTTACGGACAGGTACCGAGGCTGGGATAGTGTTACGGGGGCCGTGGCCACCGCCGCTCACAGTCTAATCCGTCACACCCGCCAATAGTCCACCACCACCACCACCACCAGCGGCCGACGTCATAAACCCGGACCCCGCCGCTGCTCCCGCCGCCACTCAGCCTAGCCCCTGCCTCGCCACACTCACACCGCCTCTCCCTAGCCACCACCACCACACTTCGTACCCAAGCCCTTCTAATTCCACCACACCTGAGCCAACAAGCCATCAATCATGCCGGTCGCCCATCACGTCAACGAGATACATGTACTAAGCGCGAGGCGACTAGTTCCTTCGGATAGCGAAGCAAGCTAGAGCAGAGCAGGAGGTGAGGCAGGGTGACGAGGGTTTAGGGTGCGTGGTGGGAGCGGCGGTGCTAGGCTGACCTCAGTGCAAGATGCCGCCCCTTAGAGCACCCGTGGTTTGTTGGTCGCAAGGGCCGCTCCGGGCGACAACCGATAACAAACATCGTCTAATTTTCAAGCAATTTAATCCTGTCGTACGTGCAGGCGGCACATAGTAACCGTCATACAGGGGTAGGTGCAGGGAGGGTTGGGTTTAAATTTGGCGAGGGTGTGATGGAAATCAGGTGAGAAATATGTGGGTGAAGTAGATGTCTCTGGCGAGCGCTGGCACGGAGTCGCGAGTCGCCGGGGGTCCGTGTGTGAGCGGCCGAGCGGCGGTGGCGACGTGCTGCTGCTGCTGCTGCCTCATGATGAAGGCTCTCCTCAAAGTGTCCCGGGTATCATCACAACAGTAATCAACTACCATTACTGAAACACTACGGGTGGAAGACCATCTTCACGTAATATAATGATAACACCTACCAGAAAGGTCTTTGATAACCCCAGAATTACAATTACGCAGCCTGACAAACAACCAAAAATGTGCTGTGGGTAAATAATAAGTGTGGGCGGGGCGGCAGTGGTGATGGGCGGGCGGGTGTGAGAGGTCCCTTGTGGTGCACGTTGGCCAGGCGGTGTCGTAGCCAGCCAGGGCTGTGTGGGTGCTGAGGGTACAGCCCGCCCGCCCGCCAGCCACCCCGCCTGCCTTGCCTCCTGGTGACGCTCCTCCCGCTGTCCCCTCCGTCACGCACACCCACGCTCATCACCACCCCAACACGCACACCAACCTTCACCTCATTACCACGCAACCCAGCCTTACCTAACAGCCACGCAAACCCAACCTTTACCTCACATCACGCAAGCCAAACCCTGCCTCACAAACACGCCACGTCATCCCTACCTCACTTCCAAGCAAGCCAAAACCTTACGCCACCACCGAGCATGTTAAGCCCATCTACGTCACCAGCCTACCACGCCAAGCCAGCCTCTCCTGACCATCACTCCAACCTCCCAGCCTCACCTGAACCGGGACGTTCAACAGTCCTCACATTTCAGGTCACCTCACTCCAACCTCGTCCATGCACACGCTCTGGTAGGTTGTTTTAAACTACACTTCATCAGGAAGGGCGTGCACGTTAGACCCTCGGTCAGCAGGCGACGGGGTGGGCGCGTTATAACCCCCCAGAGAAACATCAACACCACCCACGGCTTGCGATGACGGTCACGAACAGACACGACGCTTTGTCCGCCACACGGGCGACAGTGTAGCCAAGCGAGGGGGGGGGAAACACGACCTCCACGACACTCTCCCGCGTTCGGCCTACGTCACACACGACACCACGAAACCTTACGTTAACGCGACAACTTTCTACTTAGTGGATGGCCAAGGAGCGGGAGGCGTCTTGGGGCATACGAGGACCAGGCGGGCTAAGTATGGAGCAGTACGGGAGTTAGGAATGGCCGGGGTAACGGTGTCTGCGGTGTGGGGGGTGACCCGGCCGGCCGACCAGGACACATGGGGGTCTGCTCTGGTCTGTTGGGAGGGGAGGGGGAGGATGGCGGACGGCTACTTACCCCCGCGGCACACCCACCACTGCCACTTAATTGCCCTGTTTGCCGCACGTCCCGCCAGTAAACAGTAGAGCTGTTATCTGAGTTGGTAGATTTGCGGGGCCGTCAGTACCCCGCCCTCCCGCCCCGGACGAGAGGATCCTCTTTAGGGGAAAAACGGGGGCTAATTGATAACGTGCTAACATCAGGTCTTCATTAAATATTAATTGATTACGTACATGGTTCAAGGATCGTTAAGGCCTTTAGCTTGGATATACGCGGACCTGCCGGTGATTGGTGGAAGTGAGGCGGGGTGGGGAGTAGTTAGTTGACACAGTTGTGTGTGGAGGGGTGAGGGCGGACCGGAGTGTGTGTGTGTGTGTGTGAGTGTGTACGTACCGCCTCCCACACCCCGCATCGCCGGCCGCCACCTGCACCCACCCGACGCTACACTGCGGCCAACCAACGATCCGGGGATGCGGCAATACTCAAGTATGCAAGAAACGCACGATCCCAGGCTGCGGCAACACGCCAGCATGCGGGAAACACACAGTCATACCCCGGCAATACACCAACATGCTGGGATCATAGGAACCCAAGCTGCGGCGATACACCAGCATGCGGGAATCATATGATCCTAGGCTGCGACGATACACCAGCATGAGGTAAGCATATGATCCCAAGCTGCGGCAATACACCAACACGCAGGGAACACATGATCTCAATCTGCGGCAGTTCTAAAGCACGGGGGAACACACGATTCTTAGGCTGCGGCAACAAACCAACATGCGCAACATCCTAGGCTGCTGCGCCAACAAACCAAAGGTGCGGGGAAACGCACCATTCCAGACTGCGGCAGTACTCCAGCATGCGGAAAACTCACGATTCCTAGCTGCGGCAGCAACCACCATGCGGGTAACTCACGATTCCTAGCTGCGGCAGCACTCTGTCATGCGGGAAACTCACGATTCCTAGCTGCGGCAGCACTCCACCATGCGGGAAACTCACGATTCCTAGCTGCGGCAGTACTCCACCATGCGGGAAACTCACGATTCCTAGCTGCGGCAGCACTCCGTCATGCGGGAAACTCACGATTCCTAGCTGCGGCAGTACTCCAACATGCGGGAAACTCGCTATTCCTAGCTGCGGCAGTACTCCAACATGCGGGAAACTCGCTATTCCTGGCTGCGGCAGTACTCCGGCATGCGGGAAACTCGCTATCGCTGGCTGTGGGAACACAACAAGTGCTACAGGCACCCACTAGACTGCGGGAGGTACATCATATCGCACGAGAAAAACACACACGACCTAGGCTTCGACTACCACACTTTCCTGCGGCAACCTCGCTCTCCCCAGGCTGCGGCAAACCCTTTCCTCGGCTGCGGCAAAAGAAACTCATAAACTGCGGCAAACACACTTTCCTTGGCTGCAGCCAACACCTCTTTCTATCCACAGACAACCATGCGGCAAACATGCAAAACACTCGTTAGTGGGAAAGCAGAAACACATGAAGCAAGGCTGAGAAAAACACATGAAGCAACATATGTAGTAAGGCAAACGCATGATGCAATGAGGTAAGGTTGCGGCAAACGCATGCCGAACTGCTGCGGCAAACACATGAAGCACGGTTGCGGCAAACATATGAAGTAAGACTGTAATAAAGAAACGAAGTAAGGCTGCGGCAAACATACGAATGCTGGAAGATACAGTGGTGAGTTCCGGCTTAGGGGAAAGACATGTTGCTGGGCTGAGGGGAAACACATGTTACGACACTGATGGAAACATTACGTTGCTGGGATGAAGGAAACACATGTTGCTGGGATGAAGGAAACACATGTTGCTGGGATGAAGGAAACACATGTTGCTGGGATGAAGGAAACACGTGTTGCTGGGATGAAGGAAACACGTGTTGCTGGGATGAAGGAAACACATGTTGCTGGGATGAAGGAAACACATGTTGCTAGGATGAAGGAAACACATGTTACTAGGATGAAGGAAACACATGTTGTTGGGATGAATGAAACACATGTTGCTGGGATGAAGGAAACACGTGTTGCTGGGATGAAGGAAACACGTGTTGCTGGGATGAAGGAAACACGTGTTGCTGGGATGAAGGAAACACGTGTTGCTGGGATGAAGGAAACACATGTTGCTGGGATGAAGGAAACACATGTTGCTGGGATGAAGGAAACACGTGTTGCTGGGATGAAGGAAACACATGTTGCTAGGATGAAGGAAACACAAGTTGCTAGGATGAAGGAAGCACGTGTTGCTGGGATGAAGGAAACACATGTTGCTGGGATGAAGGAAACACATGTTGCTGGGATGAAGGAAACACGTGTTGCTAGGATGAAGGAAGCACGTGTTGCTGGGATGAAGGAAACACATGTTGCTAGGATGAAGGAAACACAAGTTGCTAGGATGAAGGAAGCACATGTTGCTGGGATGAAGGAAACACATGTTGCTGGGATGAAGGAAACACATGTTGCTGGGATGAAGGAAACACGTGTTGCTGGGATGAAGGAAACATGTGCTGCTGGGATGACGGAAATATATCTTGCTAGGCTGAGGAAAACGCATGTTGCCGAGTTAAGGGAAACACGTGTTGCTGGGTTTATGGAAACATGTTGCTGGGCTGAGGAAATCGCATGTTGCTGAGGTTAATGGAAACACCCACTGCTGAACTGGGCGAAACACCTTTTGCTAGGCTGAGGAAAACATGTAGTTAGGATGAGGGAAACACATGTTACTAGGATAGGAGAAACAAATGTTTGTAGAAACTGATAGAAACACCTGTTGCTAGGCTAGGAGAAACACCTGTTGCCGGGCTGAGGGAAACAAATGTTGCTGGGCTGATGAAAACACATGTTGCTAGGATGAGGGGAACACATGTTGTTGGGGTGATGAAAACAAATGTTGCTGGGCGCATGAAAATATATGTTGCTAGGATGATGGAAGTACGTGTTGCTAGGATGACGGAAACACGTGTTATCAAACTAATGGAAACATGTTTCCGGGGTGTGGGGAACATATGCTGCTGGGGTGTGGGAAACACATGTTGCTAGGGTGTGGGAAACACATGTTGCTGTGGTGTGGGGAAAACATGTTGCTGGGCTATGGGCAAAATATGTTGCTGGGCTGTGGGGCATACAAGTTGCTGGGCTGTGGGGAATACATGTTGCTAGGCTGAGGGAAACCCATGTGGCTGGGTTGAGGGAAACCCAGGTGGCTGGGCTGTTTTGCGTTCGGGTACTAATGTCCAGCAAGAAGGGGTTGACAGGCTACACCAGACTAGGACAGACACACACAAGGCCCGTGCGATTGTCACGGTAGCGAGGAAGTGTTGCAACTCCTCCCCATGTCCTCCTTGAACCCCGTGAGCTCGACCTGAGGATTTGGGTCTGCCATCAAACCAAAGAGGGCCCTCTGTCGTTCGCGTGGTGGGGGGAGGTCTTATTCCCTACCAATACACGGCACACGACCTAAACATTATCCGCTGGTGACTACACAATCTGTACTGTGAGTAAAACGATTGATATCAATAATTTGGATTAAGTTCCTCAATGAATCACTCCTAGCGAACGCTAAGTCTCACGGTGCAGTGCCTCCTCGGTGGCTAAGAAATGGCAGATGGGCCGTATAACAAGAGCAGTCAGTCAAGCCTGAGGATGGTTAGACGTAGGAGCTGGCGTACCTCAGGGATCAGTCCTGGGACCTACTCTATTTCCGACGACCATGTGTATGAAAGACCTTGATCATAGGTCATGATGCAACATACTGGGGTTCTCAAAAGGCCAGTAAAATGGAGAGTAAAGCTATAACGTATACTGACCATCTACATCTACAAGCTGACGTCTTCATAAGCGGGAAGTTGATTTCAATACAGGTAACTACGGTGTTTTACAGTTCAGCAATAAAAATCAAAATACAAGATACAGTATAAACCCTTTGAGATACATAGGGTAACTTGCGAAAAAAAAAAAAATATATATATGATCATTCTCACTGACCCTATGACCATAGTGTGCGCAGAAGCAGCAGAGTCGAACAAAACTCTTAACTTTCCCGAAGGAGTGAGCATTCAAAGTCCAACAAACTAATCCTCACTTTACAATTCACCGGTTCTTTCCCGCTCGGAATGTTCAGTTCAGTTTTGGAGGCATTACATGCAAGAGGCATTAAGAGAACAGAGATTACAGCGTCCAGCTGTGAACACGAATCCTGGGTCTGAGAAACAAATCCTATATAATCTATTCATGCGGGCTTAACTTATTCACCTTAGAACAGAAGAGGTTCAGAGGCAGTGTCATAAAGGTATTAAGAGGAGAATCAAACCCTTCCACACCTTGGTCTAAGCAGCTGCTTAACGCCAAATCTTGCCTAATTTCACCTGTAGCAAAGGATGCAGACTCAGGAATGGAGGTTTCCCTCTGAAATGCCAAATTATAGTTACAAAAACAAACTACGAATGCATGATTTCTTTAAAGTCAACCTCCGACACTTGTGTTATTTGCTCCTTCGAAGCTGAAGCTGTTGATACGTAGTTTCACCCAGGTTCTCTACCTGGCTTCAGTCCTCCACACATTACTGTCCGAGTTAGCGCTGATCTCTTTCACTACCACAAACAACCTCGTAAGCATCCGCTTGTTTGCTGTTGCTTCCACTATTCCCTTGAATTCGTTTTCTGTAACGTTTACAGCCTTAGTCATCGCTGGGTACGTTCCTGTCCGCGAACGCTCGCAGGCTGACACTGCCACTGCCTAAACGTTTCTCCTTGGAACGTTTTGCAATCTCTGACACTGCCATAGCCCACACGTTCCTCCTTGGAACGTTTGCAGGCTAACACTTGCCATCGACTACACGTTTCTACCGGAACGTTTGCAGGTACTAACACTGCCATCGTGTGCACGTTCCTCCCCGGAACGTTTGCAGATACTGACACTGCCGTCGCCTAAACGTTCCTCCTTAGAACGTTTGCAAGCTCTGGCATTGCCATCGCCCGAGAGAACAGGCGACTCTGCCACCGCATGTACGTTCCTTCCAGAGATGCACTTGCTGATGGCGTACCTTCTACGTCTTAAACACGACCCCTAGCTAGGGTAAGATGGCCTGGGCTTTGACCTGACCCACCTGAGAGGTCAGGAGGATGTCGCACGGTCGTGGTCAGGGGGGGGCTAAGGCGACCTCGCTGTAAAACAGAATGAGACACGGCGGAGGACCTCCTCATATTGTGTGATGAAACAGCGTACTGGTGACCAGGTTTGGGAAGCCCTCTGCCTTATTTCCACGACAATTTCCTTCGTTTTCCACAATGAATCTTACGTTCCTTTAGGCTTCTGTCCACCTCATTCCTTCCGGAAGAGTCAATCTATGACCTACCGGGTTCGACACTGTATATAGTGACGGGTTCCATCATTAACGGGATACGAACAAGTTACTTCTTGCGTTTGGTGATCGAAGGCTTGTCGTTATGAACGGCAGTTGTGAACGAGGACTGACGTTCAACAATAAACTGCTCTCTTATCCAAACAGACAAGACGATACATCTGCTGACGTGTTGTCGGCCCCATGAAGACGATGGCTCTCGGCCCTTTGAGCACAACGGTTCGAACCCTACGCAGAACGGTACACCCCCCCCCAACCCCTTCCCCTTGAGAACAACGTTCCGGCACTTGAGGGCGACGATACGACCCTTGAGAACAACGGAACGGCACTCGGGGACGACGACACGACCTTTGGGAACGACGGTGCGACTCTTGAAGACGAAGGACCGACCCTTGGGTATGATCTGCAGGGTCATACATAGAGCCAGAGGATCACACGGCAGGGTGGCGCACCGCCGTGGTGTGAGGGTATACGAGTTTGTGTGTGTGTGTGTGTGTGTGTGTGTGTGTGTGTGTGGCTGGTGGAAGGATAGTGAGGAGAGCCATCTGGCAGGTGGAGCTGCCTGTTGAGCACAACCAACCAGCTGGCAACAACCTCCTCCCAGGCCACCACCACTGTTGCTTTCCTCCCCCAGCTGTCTATCCGCACCAGACACACACACACACACACACACACACACACACACACACACACACACACGATCCACACATAAAACACATCAGACGTACACCCCCGGAAAAGCACCAAGCACATGTCCGACATTAATGTCGAAATCTATATCATTGCCTCACACACACACACACACACACACACACACACACAAGGTCATGGTAATTACGCACGTCATATATACGAAGAAAACCAATATACAGACATGAACATGCATACTACACCATGCAGGTATGGAACAGAGAGATTCCCATACATATGAAAGTCCCGTTACACTCCGTATGTATTGATAACCCGACGCAAGCACGTGCATGCGCTCAGCCCATTCGTCAACAACGCATGGCACACTGATAGGCAGGTGCGGCCCAAACTAACAAGAACATTTATATTTTACGCAGTACCGGTGTTTGGAAGGCGTAAATCACGTGCTTGGGCGTAGTAAAACACGTCTCAATGGAGATGTTACGAAACCTGAATTCAGATGGTCGTATAATTAAGAGGTCCAACACTAGGCAAGCATATGCCAGCACACACACACACACACACACACACACACACACACACACACAGTCACACACTCGTATGCCCTAACTGGACAATCGTTGGGTTGATGTAGCCAGTCCTGCCACATCCAGTCAACCCAGTCACACCACCAGGAGACTGGGACCACTCACTGGAGTGTGACATCCAGACGCTCCCTCCGTTACTGGTCGGTCCCCCGCACGCACTCTCCCCAGGGATCACCGGATAGTGAGTGGTCCACACGCTGTCTCTCAAGTCACGCCATACGGTGAAGATGGAGAGGAGGAGGCGGCGGCGGCGGAGGGAGAGAGTTACCTCACAAGTCTCTCTCGAGCAGCATATAAAAGCACGACAGACGTACTAACTCCACTCTAAACCCCCTCCTCCCCGAAGCTCCTATATTCACCATATTATCACATTCATGACTTAACACTGCACATTCAACCACGTTCGTCTCTGATCACCCAATCATTTTCTTCACGTCCACAACATCACAGTGCACACGAGTGCGTTGGAGTTCCCGCTTGTTACTCCACCCCCAACGTACACAGTCACCCTCCCCCTCTCCCTCTCACCATCCCCTTATCAATCTACTCCAGCGCCACATCCACAAGTCCGATGGTTTCCGCCACACACCACCATCCCTAAACCTCTTCAACACGACGGTAAGCATCCTCGGGTATGATGACCTGACCTGACTCACGCCAAGGGTCTCATCACACGTCGGTGGTCATGTGACCCCCCGAGGGTCACGTCAGTGGTCGTGCCATGCTACTACCCTGAGGGTCGTACCGTCGTGCTCAGTGGTCGTGCCGGGTCGGAGGGTCGGTGCGGCCGGCCAGGCAGGGATGGCGGTCGGTACCTCTTAGATGGTAATGGAACTTCCGGAGGAGAGCAAGTCTTTCACTGGGCCGCAGCGAGAGCCTTGGCCGCCACCTCCGCCACCACCAACAGCCATCACCACCAGCAGCAGCCACCACCACCAACAGCCATCACCACCAGCAGCAGCCACCAACACCACATCACAGTACACCAGTGCAACAGTTGTTCCTTGGTGAGGTTGGGAGGAGAGGATACCACACTTGCGTCCAGTCATGTGGCGAGGTTGGCTTGTACGAGAAGGGGATGGTGTATCGGCCCTCCACGGAGGAGGCTTGGGTAGGCGGGAGGATGAACCAGCCCCCATACAAGTACGCCAAGCCAAGGTACCTCACGACTGGGTTTATTCACATCACACAATCGTCATGAAGAACGTCTGCGGCGAGAGACGGAGGCGGGCATGGCCAGCACTTACTCTCACTACGTCACCACGCCGCCTCCTGTTTTCTTCGCGTCATTTTCGACTCGCAGACCACCAACTGGGATGCCGATCGTCCTCAACTCATCAAAACCTTAACTAACACTACGTTGTAACAACATACACAAAGCACCTAACACGGTTTTCTGTTGGTTTCTCTTTTTTTTCTGTTAACGAGCATTTGGTGGGTCCTTGGCTAGCACGGTCCGTGACATAGAGCAAGGCCTTCTTCGTCCGTGATCAGCAGGGCTACAGTAAGATCCACGACCATGGTTATCCAACTGTCCGTGACTGGGAAGGTAAGTACATCCGTGACTGGCAGGATAGTGAAGTCCGTGAGCTTCTTGTGCGGACTTGCGTAGTGATGAGCGGGCAGTAGAGTGGCGTGCGTGTGGTGGTGGTGGTGGTGGTGGGTGCAGGTGGCTGGCTGGTGCTGGGGGGAGGAGGGGGTGGCTGAGAGAGGGAGAGAGAGAGAGAGAGAGAGGGGAGGAGGAGGAGGAGAGGAGGAGGAGGGGGGGGGGTTGTGACGGCAGCGTGAGGGTGATGAGGTCAGCCTAACCTCGCGGTCAGCCTCACACAACGGTCGGTATATCAGGTCAGGACACTGGCTTACACAACGCCCTCCGACCCACGCTGTTGACAAGCCATTTCAAATTACATCTAAACAAAGTTATTTCTGGACCAGTAGACGGTTGCTGCCAGTGCCCAACCGCACCGCTGGCGAGCGAAGCCGAGCATGTCCCCGCGCGGGCGTGCAGGCAGGCAAGCAGGCACTCCGCCCACACCCGGACCTGCACGCCCACCACGGGTAATTCCGTCATTACTGCCGCCCCCCAGCACGCCCACACACACATACACACACACGATGACACTGGCACTAGCACTGATAGTCAACACATACGGTGACGTCACACGCACGCAGTGACATCACCGGGAAGAGGGTGAGTGAGAGTACTCACCACGTGGCGGGTGGGGAGGCGTGAGGCTCCTGCAGGAGGCAGCGAGGGAGTCCTGGTGGTGTAGTGGGCACAGCGCGCGTGAGTAAGAGCGAGCGGGGACAGCGTGCAGCGGCCGCTCGGCGAGACTGTGACGGCGCGACTGTGGACGGTACGGCCGCGACCCCCGGCCGCTGCCGCCACCGCCGCCGCCGCCGCCACCCGCGCTAACTGCTCGTTACCGACACCCCAACACCACCTCCCCTCCCACCGAGCAACACTCTTCTCTCTACACCACAAGGATCTGCGGTGTCCCCACACGACGACGCATGCAACCGACGCTCGACGCATTCTGGAAAAACGCACTTCCAGCACACCTGTTGCTGGATTACGACTCGTCACGCAACTGGGTTAGAACCATATTGCTCTCCTGATAACTCGGGTCCAAACACGATAATTGCCGGTGCTTTGGGCTGGAGGAGCGGCGGAAGAGCGAGATGATTACCAGGGGCAACGCCTGTGAAAGACGTGTGTGAGGCCAATCATATCATATCGGCGGTGCGTTGGTCGAGAACGGCAGCTTCCTCACAACCTCCTACGGTGACGCTCACAGTCAACGGTGCCCGACGTAGCGCCGTTGTATACCCGCCCAACGCGCGCCGCATCGCAACCTCGCTATACCTACTCATCACCGCAGGAGCGGTGAAACGAACCTCCTAAAATGCTCACAGTCATCAGCGGCGTTACCCAATAGGTAATCCACACAGCGCGTAACGTCACAAGATACACTAACCAGCCTGACCAGTATTTTCTTCAAAAAAAAAAGTACATCATCATCCACAAATATCGGAAGTTATCGTTCAAATCAAGACAAGTTCACGGTAAATTGTGGAACAAAACTTTTCTCCAGGACTGAATGATATGAGCATCAGAAATATTAAGTTTACACACAGACTTATCATTTGATGAGCTGTTCTACAAACGAGCGGAATGGCTTGTTTGCCCTTGGGTGAAAAAATAGGCGACTACAAAATGAGGCTAAATGACGTACCGTCAGCTCACCTGGAAGACGACGCGTCGCTCACCCTTACATACCATCGTCCGAAACTGCTTAGTCAGTTGAGGTAAAAATGGAAAAGACGTCCGAAAGCAGCGGTTGTATCTGTCCAAAACAAAAAGGTTATGACCGTTAGTTTTTTTTCTATTATTCGCAAGGCGGGCGGCCTCTCGCAAGGGTAATACCCGTTTTCTATGTAAGTTTGGGGGAAGGGGGATGTGGAGGGGGGGACCGGCGGTAACTTGACAATATTCTCCACAATCTTCCTGAAGTTTGTCCGTGTGTAACCCGAGGCTGCAGATCACCATAGTCCAAGTCTACCCGGCGGCGTACACCCCCCCAACCAACCAACAAATACGCTCATTGGACAACAAGAACATTTACCATACACCCCCCAGCTTACCTGACCTTGTCAGCAAATCCATAAACAAAAAACAAGGTTTCGACATTTGAGAATGGGATAGACTTTCCCGTTGTGTATGGTTTATATATATATATGATTACCCGTTTCTTCTTAACAGAGGTTCCCGGACCCGATCCTCTCTCCCGCATCGCGAAAAGAAAATGGAAGCATTTCGGTGGCTGGTCCGTCTCTCTCTCTCTCTCTCTCTCTCTCTCTCTCTCTCTCTCTCTCTCTCTCTCTCTCTCTCTCTCTCTCTCTCGCCGCATGGCTCCAACTTCCCATACGCCATCACTGCGTTTGGTGAAAGACTTCACCTTCTCGTCCTCCTCCATTATCTATCTCATTTTCTCTTCCTTTTGATCACCCCCCTTTCCCCCGGGACTGTCTAAGAGTCGTTCGGTCGTACAAAACCCAAGCTTTAGGAATCTCTTTCGCCCAATAATCGGCGCAAAGTATTAGTCTGTGGCGCGTACGGAAGTTTTTTACCGATGTCTACGTAACCTAACTTCCCCGGCTCGATGGACAACTACGTCGCTAGGATGACAGCGTGCCCGGCCCAGGGTTGGTAAGGGCAGTCCCTTGCGACACCCTTACTCTACCTTGTTACGTCTATGAGGGAAATAAACAATTCATTACCTCTAACTAGATGTATTTTTTTTCCAATACATCATTAACTGTAAATTAAAATCTATACTTTAAATACTGTTTTTACACAGTTAACATGATGTTCTCTTTACAGTGAAGACTGCAGGTGTTCAGTAGTTCACAGGTGTTATGGTGAACAAGGCAGTTACGTTATATAACACAAAGCGGACAGTCAAAACACACATGGGCCCCGTGCCAAGCGCAGACCTGGCCAGCGTAAGAACAAACAAACAAACGAAGGAATGCGAACAAAAAAAAAAAAAAAATGGTTACTAAGTAACTTACAGGTTCGCTCCAGTCAGGGTACACTTAACAGAACCTTAACGTTAACAAGCAGTTACCTTTAGCATCGTCAGGAGGTCAGCAGGCAGTGCACAGTGCTGCGGCGTTACCCTGAGCATCGTCAGGAGGTCAACAGGCACTGCACAGTGCTACGGCGTTACCCTGAGCATCGTCAGGAGGTCAACAGGCAGTGCACAGTGCTACGGCGTTACCCTGAGCATCGTCAGGAGGTCAGCAGGCAGTGCACAGTGCTACGGCGTTACCCTGAGCATTAACCTGAGGCTACAGACATTGCTCATGGCTCCTGCGTTAAACAAAGGCATTTTCAGACAGCAAATGACTATTGGGCCCTTTAGTCAAGGCTGTATGTGGGAAGGGAAGATCTCTAGAAGCTCAGAGTTCAGAATGATTTAGTGTACAAAAGCATTCAGGATGACTTAGGAAGAAGTACATATAAAACTGTACAAGTTAGCGGTCGCAAAAAAAAAAGAAAAAAAATCTTCCTTGTGCATTTGGAATGGAAGTATTTGTGAAGGATGTTCTTATATGTATCCACGGCGCTGCATTCAACTACTCACTGTGGCAAATCATTCGACGTCTTATCAAATCCTATTCACGAAAAAAAAGTACTTCCTCGTTCGAAGTGATCCGTCTGCCCCCACGACTTCGCATGAGTCGTCTTGCCTTAGGTAGTTCAATATGGAGATCATCACCGCCCTTGGGATAATTATGACTCCCTGTATCAGATCACCTCTCAACCTACTCTTATCTAAACTAAGTTAGTTAGAGTCGTCCAGTCGACTCTGATAGGTTCAGTTTCTCAGCCCGGGAATCATGTTGTCTCGCCACTATCCTTTCTTCAGTCTGTCTGCAATTCCTAACTCTAACTGTAGCTTGCCTTCTCGTGTTTGCTCAAATTCAGCAAATAGCTACCTGTAAACCCAGTCAACCAGTTTGCCTATGTCTGTTGTAGATTTATCATCCAGCTGAGTATCTTAGATGTCTTAAAACTCAATCCAATATCAGTGTCAGTAACATAAATGAGAAAGAGAAACGGTTCCAAAGCTGACCCCTGTGGCACGCCACTTGTTACGTCTCTAAACAGTCTGAGGATTGACCGTAAATCGCAACTTGTTTACGGCCAGTCAACGAATTTTCAAACCAACCCAGAACAACCCCATCTATACCATGTGGCAACATTTGGTGCTGATCTTTAATCACTTGACCACACATGCTGATCATGTCAGACAAGAAATCGATCAGATTTGTCAGACAGAAATGATAAATGATATCGTCGTAAACATGCTGAGAATCGTTTATTAAGTGGTCATCATTTTATGATTTATAAACTTTTCTCGAATGATGATTTCCATAAGTTTACCCAATACGAACTTTAGCAAACTGGGCGATAATTTCCGGGAGAGGACTCAGTACCTTTCCTAAGAACGGTGTTACACCGGCAGACTTCGAGTCCTCTGAGTCTTCCTCTATAACAAGTGAATTACTGAAAAGAGCAGTTAAGGCTTTGAAGGCCCCATTCTTCGCTTCTTTCACTGCTCTTGGGTAAAACATATCCTTCGCTTCCTTCACTGCTCTTGGGTAATACATATCCTTCGCTTCTTTCACTGCTCTTGGGTAAAACATATCCTTCGCTTCTTTCACTGCTCTTCGGTAAAACATATCCTTCGCTTCTTTCACTGCTCTTGGGTAAAACATGTCCTTCGCTTCTTTCACTGCTCTTGGGTAAAACATATCCTTCGCTTCTTTCACTGCACTTGGGCAAAACATATCTGAGCCTACCGTCTCATTTTCTTTCATTCATATATCATGTCAACATGTTGTTGAACGCTTTCCTTCCATCATAATGGCACTGGATACAAGACATGAGGTGTGTCTTCAGTGGTGAATACAGGGAAATAAATCGCCATGGCTTCGCTATATTGAACTAGTCGCCGTTTTCCGTGATGAATGGACCAATTGACTGGGTAATGACTCTCTTGATTTCCAAACGACTGTAAAGTTCTTTAGGGTTTCTTTTCCTACTTCAGCAATAAACACTTTATAGTGACGTTTACTATGACATATAAATCTCGCAGTTTCTGTACACAAATTTACATAACTTTATCGTTCATGGCTACGTTTTCTTTGGCTTTCTTACGTGCTACTTTCTTAGACCAAAGAGAGAACTTTATTTCACAGTTCCACCATCTGGGCTTTGCTTTAGCTAAGAGCAAGACGCCACCGCCTACGTTGATTGACCTGACGCTGTTAGAGTGAGTACATCCCGGCAAAGGAGCATTCTACAAGGAAATCTGTATTTCCAATATCCAGCCAGAGACACCAATCACATCATACCTCTGTCTGGCCCGCGTGTCTCTAATTCTGAGGACCCGTTCCTTAACGCTTTGTGTATCAACAGAAAACATTCAACTCTATGACGAGAATTGTTGCAAGGAAGTGCTTTACAGAGAGAGATGGGGGGAGAGGTGGATAACGGGCCTCCTCCAGTCACACTTGAGAACCCTCCCCCCAAAAAAACGCGCAGCAACCAATTCAAATCAGGTAAACAGGTCGGGCCACACGTGTAAAACTACGGCCACAAGTTTACAACCTCAGCAACTCTCTCTCTCTCTCTCTCTCTCTCTCTCTCTCTCTCTCTCTCTCTCTCTCTCTCTCTCTCTCTCTCTGCGTATAAACAGAAGTTAACTGGTCTATTAGTCGTTCACAGACCAGCCAGCTGTACACAGGACGACGGCGATGCTGTCACCCCGAGCACCACGCACAGGCCAGCAGTAAGAGAAGGGGCGGAAGTGACGTAACGAGGAGAGAGAGAGAGAGAGAGAGAGAGAGAGAGAGAGAGAGAGAGAGAGAGAGAGAGAGAGAGAGAATGGGAGGGTCGCGCCATGGGAAAATAAGGGACCATACCATAGAAAACAGGAATTGCGGCACGGAAAATAAGGGACCATACCATAGAAGACAGGAATGCGCCATGGAAAATAGGGGATTATGCCACAGAAAATAGGGATGCGCCACGGAAAATAAGGGACCATACCAGAGGAAATAAGTCTCCGTATTTTCGAATGTCAGACAGGTATTTAACGCAGGAGGAACTTGGGGAGTGGTTGTTTGCTGGAGGGGGTGAGAGGGGAGTACCAAGAGGGATGAACAGACGCTGGAGTAAACAATTTCAAGGAATGATAACATACAAAGGTCAATTTACGAGAGAAAAAAGAATCAATATAGATCTTGCAGCGATGCAACAGATGAGGAGGGAGGGGGGCCCCACTCAGGCCGACAGGGGGTGTGTTTAACCAAACAAGCAAACGAGCAGTTACGATGACAACACAAAGGACGCCAGAAGCCGGGACTGTCAATCTAAAGAAAGTGGATGAAGAAGTGGAGTGAGACGGTGAACACGGCTCGGGCGAGCCACTGGATTTCGGGAGAGTCGCACAGGAAGCTGTTCGTATGAACAAAAACACGTTCTACACCCCCCTTCCCCCCCTTTTCCCCGTCGTCAGAGTAACAGTAACAAAAGCTAAATCTAGCGAGCGCCCCAGTTATCGCCTGGAACCAAATAAAATATCCGGAGCCCCAGTCACATAACGAATCAGACATGTTCGATTACGTCAACATCTTAAAACTCGCTCGACCAATCAGAATTACCGAGTTTCCCCCCTGTGCCACCCCCCCCCCCACTCCACCCCCCTTTCCCCCTGTGCCACCCCCCCCCACTCCACCCCCCTTTCCCCTGTGCCCCCCCACTCCACCCCCATCCCCCCCCCCCCCCGACGGTAGCCCATTATAGAGAGCCGTGTATGCGCTTGGTGTGTCGGAAAGGTCACCCCGCTTCTCCTCCTCCAAGGGTGTTGAAAGGAACCGGGGAAAAATAGGTCACAGTGACCCCCAGTCAGGTCCGGCGGGGGGATGATGAGGTGCCAGGGACTGTGTGAGTGTGTGTGAGAGAGAGAGAGAGAGAGAGAGAGAGAGAGAGAGAGAGAGAGAGAGAGAGAGAGAGAGAGAGAGAGAGTGTACGGGCAGTGCCACCAAGGGTTTAATTTCAACAAGATACAAAAAGAAAATGCAGATAACGTCTCCTCCCCCGTTTTCTCCAGAAGGCTGGCGTCATTAAATGGCCAAGGGAGGGGGTGGCTTCCTGACCAGAATTAATACTGTTTGTGGCGCGGGCGCTGAGTTAAGGCACTGAGAGAGAGAGAGAGAGAGAGAGAGAGAGAGAGAGAGAGAGAGAGAGAGAGAGAGAGAGAGAGAGAGAGGTATTTACGACACGGGAAGGGAGGAGGAGTCGGTAATGGTCATCTCATCAGAAGTACGGGGACAAAAGTATGTGACAAGTTGTTACGGGGGGACCTGTTTTAATTGTCAGCCACCCACCCAATTCACTCTAGGGTACAACAAACACAGAGATTGTTGTTAAAGTGTGGGTGGAGGAGTGAGAGTGGGGAAAGGTGACTAAATACGGAGGGATGAAGTATGTGTTATTGCCCCCCCCCCTCCCCCCGCCCCCAGGAGAAGACGGAGTGCCTGGATGCATCAGGAGTCCATAAACACCTGAGTGTGCCTGTTTACACTCCCTCCGTACCGGCATATATACAACTAACATGACTGACTGACTGATCTGTGGCGATAACCCAGGGAGATCTATTGTCACTTTCCTTATTGTCACTTTCCTGATTGTCACTTTCCTTATTGTCACTTTCCTTATTGTCACTTTCCTTCTTCAACCCTCCCTCGTGTGTCAAGCAGGGACTGTCGTTATTGAATCCTTCTGTCCATAACTGAGGCTTCCCACACACACACACACACACACACACACACGACTGCGCTGTTGGACTGCAGAGAAAGAGAGAAGAATATGGAAACATGAAGGTATAATACAGTCATGGCTCACGGTACTCCACGGGAACACGCCACAACAGGAGTGAATGAGCGAGTGAGTGGAGTGGAGTGGGAGGCGGTGTTTACACAACAGAAATAGCCTACAATGGACGGGATGGGCCACGGAAGTAAGGCAACCGTCGTAGTAACAACACTGAGGGACAATTCCTTTTGAAAAGCTCGGATCACGTAACGATTGTAGTGGACTACAGTGTGTTATGACGCACCTTCCCACGCGATGGGCTGAGGGAGGGGTTGACCTCATCTGTCTAGGTCAGGTCGAGGGTCACGACGTCATACCCAAGGGGTGGCAGCGTCGTGCCCAAAGGTCGTCCCGTCGTGTTGAGGTGGTTACAACCGGGGCAAGGCGCGGGTGGCGTCGCAATGCGTGTGTGTGACACCGTCATCAGCGAAGCTGCTGGGGTCTCCTGTCAAGGGAGGCGGCATTGACAGGGACAGACAGACGGTATGACAGGTCCAGACAGATGTTATCATCAGTGGTGGACAGGGGAGACGGCATGACAGGTAAAGACAGGCGGTATGACAGGGAGAGACAAACGGTATGACAGGTCCAGAGAGACGCTACCATCAGTGGTGGACAGGGGAGATGGCATGACAGGTAGAAACAGACGGTATGACAGGTCCGGACAGACGCCACCATCAGTGGTGGACAGGTGAGGCGGCATGACAGGGACAGACAGACGGTATGACAGGGACGAAATGAAGCCATCGGCACTGACTGCCACAAAAAAAAAAGAAATGCGATCATTACACTGAATATAAATAGCGGCGAAATGGCTGACACGTTGACTGCTGAGCGCCGGAGCGACTGAGGGACGTGTAGGGACGCTGCTGCAGGACACGCAAGGTTCCTTCAGGCGTTGACCAGGGCCTGGGGAGGGAAGGATTGCCGCCGCCCACTGGGACGGGATGCAGATGAACCTCCTTCCGGCAATAGGATAGAGAGAGATACACCACTCGGGAAACCTAGAGTACTGGCAGGGTTCTGCCCACGCTTCAACACGTTAACTTGAGGGCAGTATAAATAACCTTCCGTCTCCACAAGTTCCCTGCTGGAGCAAACAAGTTGCGCTCCCACCCACCTCACCCTCCAACCCCCGCGGCCTAAGTCCTTGGAGGAAACTTTCACGACACAGAACCAAATCTTCGCTCAATTCCAGGAAAGTTTTCCTTATTACCCAGTTTCCCTACACCGGAACAATTCATGGGACCAAAACTTTGCCATATATATATATATATATATATATATATATATATATATATATATATATATATATATATATATATATATATATATATATATATGTATTTCCTGGCACGAAACTGTGCGAAAATGAAAGTTTCCACCAAGGGCGATATCTTACCCGCGAGCCTATCAAGTTCCACAGTAGCATAACAAGTTCCACATGATCATATCAAGTTCCACGTGAGCATACCAAGTTCCACTTGAGCATAACAAGTTCCACCGGAGCATAACAAGTTCCACATGATCATATTAAGTTCAATGGGTTTATCAAGTTCCACGTGAGCATAACAAGTTCCACGTGAGCATAACAAGTTCCACGTGAGCATAACAAGTTCCACGTGAGCATAACAAGTTCCACATGAGCATACAAGTTCCACATAAGTACAACAAGTTCCACATATGTATAACAAGTTCCACATGCACATAATAAGTTCTCGACGCCACCACAACCCTCTTCGTATGTGTTACCGGACTACGCCGGCGGAGATGCGTCATCGGAGTGCAATCTTGTCGAAGAGCTTCTCACTCCAGGGAAACCAACACATCGTTTCCCCTGCTACTGTTTGCAGCGCAGCCTTGAAGCGGCAGACAGACCTTCACCCCCCTGTGTTCCACAACCCACCCGTGGATGAATGACCGCGGCCATCATCACGAAAACAAATAAATAAACTGTTTTCGGGACATGAACGTCGGGCGTGACCAACATATCAACAAACAGTGTATAAACTACACAATACGTGCCTGGGGGTCGATGTTTGGTACCGGGGGTCGATGTTTGGTGCCGGGGGTCGATATTTGGTGACGGGGGTCGATATTTGGTGACGGGGGTCGATATTTGGTGCCGGAGGGGTCGATATTTGGTGACGGGGGGTCGATGTTTGGTGCCGGAGGGGTCGATATTTGGTGACGGGGGGTCGATGTTTGGTGCCGGAGGTCGATATTTGGTACCGGGGGTCGATGTTTTGTGCCGGGGGTGGTCGATGTTTAGTGCTGGGGGGGGGGGTCGATCGATGTTTTGTGCCGAGGGAGGAGGGTGATGTTTTGGTATTTACATCGCGCAGATAATGACCCTCGACCTGTCTTCTCCAATCCAATCTAATTGCTGAGGTAACTGGGGTTCACATGAACCTCTTAACTGCCTGTTACTGAATAGCTTTGAATCACTTGCGACTGAACCTTTTAAACGCGTTGCTTGAACATTTTGGTTGCGTTACTGAAGTTCGTTACGTGACTAAACTTCTTAATTACTGTTACTGAACTTCACTGTTACTACTTGATTACTGGTTACTGAACTTCATCACGGTACTACTTAATTACTGGCTACTGAACTACTTACTTCATACTAACTGAACTTCTTAATTACCAGTTAGTGAACTTCTTAATTCCGTTACTCATCTTCCTATTCACCAGTTACTGAAGCTCACTGATTACCAGTTTACCCACCTTCGCAATTACCAGTTACTTAACTTCTTAATTACCAGCCTCTGAACTTCTTGAATCACCAGTTACCGGGTTTGCGGGACGAGGGGGCCGGCTTGGCACTGTCAACCAGGTGGGGAGGGGGTCCACATGCCGTCGGTCGGTCGGTCGTGTGGACGGCTGTCGGGGGCGGCGTCGGCCGCGTCGGGGCCCCTCCGTCAACCAGGAGGACCATCCCTCCCCACCTGCCTCACGTCCTCCTCAACGCTTCCTCCCCATACGAATGGCTCACCTCCCCGTCACCCTACCCATGGATGGCTCACCTCCCCGTCACCCTACCCATGGATGCTCACCTCCCCGTCACCCTACCCATGGATGGCTCACCTCCCCGTCACCCCAGTCGTTGACCTGATCATATCCCCATCACTCTAGTGATGAACGAGTCATCTCCCCATCATCCTACCCTATGAATGGGTCATCTCCCCATCAACCTACCCATGAATGGGTCATCTCTCCATCATCCTACCGATGACTGGGTCATCTCCCCACTATCCTACCCATGACTGGATCATTTCCCCATCACCCTATCCATGTTCGGACCAATCAACAAGTCTTCCCTTTAACCCTCCTGCCTTACAATGCAGCGCCATCATCTATCTACCTATCTATCTATCTATCTATCTATCTATCTATCTATCTATCCATCGATCTACCTATCTATCTACATCTCTGACGTCCGTTCCCTCCGGGCGCTCCCTCAAGGTGGGGTTGGCCAGGGAAAGAGAGTCATCGTAACCAGTGAACTGCAGTGTTGCCTCTTAGCCTCTAACTTGCCTCACCGTCAACAAGCCACTGCCAGGCAGAGGGCAGCTCTGGCGCAGTGTTCCCACTAACTACCCACTGACTACTGCTACCAAAGGCTCCACCACACAGCCTGCCTCGTAATACTTTAAATCACATCTTTCTCTCTCTCTCTCTCTTTTTCATTCCCGGAACTTCACCCCCTGGGCCTCCTCGCTGCCGCTCTACCTCCGCATCAAATAAATGTCCAGTTAATTTGCCCGTGAGGCTAAATCCTCGAAAAACCACTGCTGTGGTCAAATTTCCTTGGTTGGTTGGTGTGTGTGTGTGTGTGTGTGTGTGTGTGTGTAAGGGGGGGGGGGAGGAAGGGAGGACGTGCAGCACGTCAGGCCGTGCCTGTGGTCGAGCCGTTCACTGTGAGGATGCGGAGGTACGCCCTACACCCTGGCTGCAGGTCTTGCTCCACCACACCGTCACCTGCTGGAGGCATGTATGCCAACCTACCTCGCATCTTGATTCCTCCCAGTCCCTCAAGCAACTGCTGGAGCAACAGGGGGTGAACAGCGAGGGCGACAGCATAACAGTGCGTCGCGCGGCCCCTTCACAACCCCAGTAACTGAAGGTTCCTCCGCTTTCCTGATTGTACCCCTCAGTGTCCTTACACTGTCCTCTGGCCAGCATTATCATCATCATCTTCGATATGCCAGAACGGTTCAGTGTTCGACCCTCCCCCACGACCGGTGAGGTATGCTCCCACACGCCTCGTCGACTCTACGAACATAATCAAATGCCTTTTCAAAATTCATAGATACAGCGGTGGCACATGTCTCCATCAAACTCTTAGCATGTCTCCAAGTTGACCAACTGCAGGTTTAATGTGCGGTGGCTCATGCCGGAGTTCCGACCAACACACCAGCGGTCTCCTGGTATTTCTTTCGGACCGATCGCTCGGATAACCATCCTATCTGTTTGTCGTTCTCCGAGTCCTTCCCTTCTCTCTCTCTCTCTCTCTCTCTCTCTCTCTCTCTCTCTCTCTCTCTCTCTCTCTCTCTCTCTCTCCTTTAGTTACGTCCAGAGCTCGTACTGGGTGTCTGCCTGCTGCTGCGCTCTCTACCAATGTAAACACCGTGTAAGTCTCGTCTTCTCCCGCTGGCTCAGCCTTGACGTCCGCCCACCGTCCCCTGGTGTGCCCCCCTTGCCCGTCCTGCAGTCATCCTTCCGCCCGGAGCAACTCCATGGATGGTTACGGGCGCACCTCCCCCCCTCCCCCCCCCCCCCACACACCCTCCAGCACCGACACCAATCTATTTCTTGTCTCCCTCTCGACCAGCCCGGCACATCCGCCCAGCCTCATATTCATCCTCTTTTGTAACCCATTAAACCGGTTCTGGAAACCTGGCGGACAGATCCCTCTTACTAACTTTACATTTTTTTTTCCCCTCCTTACGTTCTCCCAAACTACGTCTGGGGTATTGCAGTACCTTTCCCTTCATCTCCACCCTTATGACTGACTGATCACTTGGCACTATCTGCCCAGCCAACGAGGATTACTTCCCCTGAGTCAACAGGGTGTCTCAAGGCGTGTAACTGCGTCCATCTGGTCTTTTCCTCCTGAGCCTCTCTGGCACGATAGTGAAAAACCATCACATTCCTCACCCATCCCCCCTCCCTGGAGAGGTTCTGGAATCCTTTATGTATAGTCTGATACTAAACAAGTGTCCCTCCCTGTGCTTATGATGCTTCCAGCGGTCCGACTTGCCAACACTCAATCTCACACGGTCGCGTGACGCTTCAAGGAAGCCGAGGCTCGAGACCGACGGCTGGCTGGTCCACACGGGTCTGCCCCACACACATGGACCAACGGACCATTGGTCTAGACTGGTCCGTAACACAGTGTACTGGTTCTTGACATCTGGAGGATTGGGTGTGGTCTAGGCCACTGACCTCCCAGCTGAGGCAAGTACTGCCAGGGCGGATACTCTCAAACCACACGCACTCACCCGAGCCTTTCCTTAATCCAACCACTCTCTCTCTTGCCCTCAGAAGTCTCTCCTGCTTCATAAGTCTCTCCAAGGAGGATCTCTCTCTCTCTCTCTCTCTCTCTCTCTCTCTCTCTCTCTCTCTCTCTCTCTCTCTCTCTCTCTCTCTCTATGCACATCTACGTCCCTTCAGCTCTGCGCAGCAGTGTACTTGCCCTATGTGGCATACGTCTGCGCCTTCCGATCCACAACCCTGCGGAGCCGTCGTCAACATGGGCAGTGGAATGAGGAGGCTTCGACGAATGCGACGCGAGCTGGTACACTCTTTTGTAGGAGAGACGAGGAACTGCGTGATGAGGGAGGTCGAGTCTGCCTCCGAGAATGACCTGTAAAGATATGCCTAGTCACCTGTGCGGATTTTCGGCATATTCTCCCACCCCCCAACACACACACACACACACACACACACACACACACACGCGCGCACCCTGAGCCTGCTCAGCAGACACTCACCCCACGTGTCTTTAACCATTTCCCGCTGGCTGATTTGACCACCCTCGCCGGGTCGTCTGCCGTCAGATCGCTTGTGGTTTACGGTCTCGGAGCCAAGGGCACCAGAGCCCCAGATACAGCAGGCGTGAGGCCGCGCTCATGCACCCAAGGATCGAACCTGCCCTCCCCCTCGGTCGCTCGCAAACACCCACGATCGAACCTGCCGCTCGTGGCTCGGCCGCTTGCTTGCATGCCTCCGCTGAAGATGGAGGAGCCACGGGGATTCGTTTACAAGCGGCGGGGAAATTACCCAGGCAGGAGCTATATTTCGGAGAATTCTCGCTGCGTTTGGCATGCAAGACGCATTCCTGACGCACGCACGGCTTTACACTTTTTACGTCACGATGAGGAAAAAAATTTTGCCTCGGTGCGTTAGTGACGTCAGTCATCTGTTAAATGGAAGAAATTATCTGACCCTTGCGTACGATGGCGTGGCCTTTGACCTTTGACCTGACCCTTAAGATGGGCAAGTCAGAGTCCCAGGGAGACCAGTCTGGTGTCCTCAGGAACCATACGTGGTTGGCAGACGCTCCGTCAAGGAGGCAACATCTGTGCACATGCGCCCGTCTCATATACCCTTACACCAGCGCGAATGGTGAAGGTCCGAAAAAAGAAAAGATGACAGGGTAACTAAGGGTTCGAAGGCTCAGCCCTTAGAACCCCTAACTCTGGCCTCGGAAAGGCTCTGGTCAAAGACAAAAGTCGCCCTGAAGACCAGACCTTAACTGTGACATGAATAAAAAGGGGGATTCAAAATGAGAAGGTGAGAGATATGATGGACTTATAGTTTCTGAGGAGGTGGACATCCTGCTCTCTTCAAAGGTGGCGTCACAGTGGTTGGTGGGAGAAAAGCAAGAGGTGTTGATACTTCCAAAGCTGGGAGGTGTGAGGAAAGAAACAGAAAATCCTCGTCGAGGCCAGACGCGACATTTGACCTAACCCCTTCTACTGACGCGTCAAAGGGCCGCCGGGCCATCATACTCAAGGGGACGTACCATCGCCCTCAAGGGGTCGTCCCGTCGTGCCGTAGGGTCGTTGCGTCGTGTTCACGACTCGAAAACTACAAGGTCAATGGTCGTTGAGTCGTGCTCAAAAGGTCGTAGCGTCCGTGCGCGTGACTCCCAGCCTGCAGGGCGTGACAAGGCTGCGTCGTAAGTGCCTGGGTCAATAGCACAGACAACGAGGTCAGCTCTGGCCTGACCTCTTCTAACCTGTAGGTAACCAACCTCTTTTTTTTAAAGGAAGCCTCTGCACGCCCCCCCCCCCCACAACAGCGGGAGAGGGGGGAGGGGAAACCCTCAACCTGTGCACTGTGCTTGTCAACACAAGGAGAGGTTTTGCATGTCTCCCCCCCCCCCACCCCCGCTCCACTTCGTCATGTCCCAGAGAGAGAGAGAGAGAGAGAGAGAGAAAGAGAGAGAGAGAGAGAGAGAGAGAGAGAGAGAGAGAGAGAGAGAGAGAGAGAGAGAGAGAGAGAGAGAGAGAGAGAGAGAGAGACTGGCTCACAACTTACGCTCGTCAAAAGTTAATTTGCATTTAGGGACACAACCTCTCGGACGTGCCGAACCAAATCATGGACGCTTGATGTATACAAACAACCACACACCGAGTTTGTAACCGGTTAAAGGTCTTCCGAGAGGGGCTTCACACAATGAACCCCTTCAGTACGATGGTACGACCCTTCAGTACGATGGTACAACCCTTCAGTACGATGGTACGACCCTTCAGTACGATGGTGCGACCCTTCAGTACGATGGTACGACCCTTCACTACGATGGTGCGACCCTTCAGTACGGTGGTACGACCCTTCAGCGCGATGGCACGACCCTTCAGTACGATGGTACGAAACGCAAGGGTCGTAGTGTCGTTTGCAAGTGTTCGACCGTCCTGTTCAAACTGCTCTGCAGCCGAGCTCAAGGGTCGAAGCGTCGTGTTCAAAAGGGATTTCAGTCATGACGTCACCTAACTATACTTTTTATTCAAACACAAAAACGTCCAGTAAGAAAAAAAAAAAAGCGAACGGAAAATAGAAATACAAAGAAGTGTAAAGAATTACGGAATGTAAAATGCCTTTGTTGCATGTCACAGTTTATGGGTCTTTCTTATTGTCTGTTCACCGCAGACCCACCTCTCTCTCTCTCTCTCTCTCTCTCTCTCTCTCTCTCTCTACAAGACCTCAGCATTTACATCCCTCACCACCACCACCCCCGTCCATAAACAGATTAAACAGCCATGGTGACATCACACACCCTTGTCGCCGTGCATAAGCTCTCAAAAGTCAATGGGGGTGGGAGGGGGGCGGGCGTTGGAGTGCGTTGTGTCCTTGCAAGTATACCGAGTGTAAACCACGGGTGTACCAGGTGTAAAGCAGGCGCGGATCACGGCCATTTGTGAATTACCATCAATAATGAGGAGGTTCATGCGGAGGGAAGGGTTCCCACCGCACAGCCAGCGTGGCGTTAGTGAGTACACTTAAGAACTATAACGTAATGATAACACGGGACGGTCATGGCCATACGCGCATCAACACGGGCCGTGTCAAGATCCATAGGGTTTCACAACATTAGCAGGCTACTGTAGCGCTAACTGCTAAACCTCATAAACAACAAACAAATAAGGTAATTGCATATTTCTCAGTCAAGACATTCCTGTCTGCCTCGTGCATACCAAGGTAATTACGATTTATATACGTCGTGTGCACTTGACCTCTTGAGCACGACGGTACGACCCTTGAGCACGGCGGTGCGACCCTTGAGCACGACGGTGCGACCCCTGAGCACGACAGTACGACCCTTGAACTCTGCGGCGGCACGACCCTAGAGCACGGCGGTGCGACCGTCAGCAGGTACGACCTGACGCTAGGCAACACGTCACATCACAGTGTCTACCATCAACATAATCTGTTCGCCTTAATCTTCCACCTTTAATACAACACGGTACTGA